>NC_137873.1:41639912-41887412 GCF_963924005.1 Protomyctophum bolini
GAGAGAGAGAGAGAGAGAGAGAGATAGCTGGGGTACTAGGACAGTAGTTCTCACACACATACAGTACGTATGGTTGGATGATTGAGATGACAACAGGATCCAAGATAAACAAGACTTTGAATTGACTTAATCCCCCTAGCTGTTAGCGTGTGTGTGTGTGTGTGTGTGTGTGTGTGTTGTCTGTGGGGGGGGGGGGGGTGAGATGGGGATCTCTCTGTCTGCCCTAACAGCAATGATCTAATCATTTGGATGGAATGTGGTGTCATTTGAATGGTCAAACATTTTGATTGGATGAAGTATTTATCTATATTGAAACTAATGTGTCTCCCTCTGCTGGTTATGACAGGCATGGTTACTGCTGCGGTACCAGATCCAATGCTTATATAGGTATATACAGAACACGGTAGGCCTATGCATGTATTCAAAGGGAACATACACCAATTATACATACTGTGGATAATAATAGTGGATACATATTATGGTGAATAATGACTCACCTGATCATCACTGTTTTCCACCTCTGTAGATCAGTGATATATTTTTTTTTTGCACCACTGGACTATCAAATGTGCATTAGTTTTTATACAGAGATGGACAGTAACTAAGAACATCTACTTAATATAAGTACTGTATACCTACTGTATACCTAACCCGATTTAGAGGTATTTTTTACTTTACTCGAGTACGGTATGTTAAATCTTCAGTACGTTTTAGTTCTACTCCACCTCATTTCAGAGGCAAATATTGTACTTTTACTCGACTACAATTATTTGAAAACTTTAGTTACTAGTTACTTTGGAGATTGTAATTTAGATTAGAAAGCACATACATTAACAGCAGATCTATCTACATTGTGAGCTTGTAGATCGGCTATTTTCAAAACATTTGGTACACATTTTAAACTGAAACTGAAAATGGGACATTCTGCAATATGAGTACTTTTTGAGGCCGTATACTTTTGTACTTTTAACTTGAGTACATTTTGGGCTTGTACTTGTAACGGAGTATCGATCTGCATTGCAGAATTTATACTTTTACTTAAGTGAAACATTTGAGTACTTTCCCCACCACTGCATATATTATAGGCCTCACTCACAACATGTATGCTTGTTGTGTGAGATGTATAGCTGATGCTAGCTCGCAATGCATTTCCAATGGGAGTCACATGGTTTGACACAATAATTTGTGTTGTATGAGGGGGAGGGGGGGGGGGGGGCAGTCGAAACACAGCCGAAAGCCATACAACGGCTTGTAGTCCAAAATGTTGTATCAAACCATGTGACTTCCATTGGAAATGCATTGGGGCGGCCATGACACAGACACTTACATCTTGCTTACATCTAGCATGCATCAATGTTGTATGCTAGGTGTGAGTGAGGCCATAGTTGTCAATGGACCATTCTCGCTGACACAGTCTCTGATGATGTCCTGCACGGGCATAGAGGCCTGCCTACCCTACGGGTAGGCCTACTACTCAGTCAGCTCTTCTGTGTTTCCTTGCACATATAGCACTAATGCACCAGCGTCATGCTCATTGAATTACCTGATGTCTTTCCCATAGATCTTTCCCATAGATCTACATTTCTGGCACTGTTCCTATAGAGAGTATATGCACATGCATGAGTTTCCCATCAGGACACGACCCCCTCATCTGGACTGAGTGGCAGAACATTGAGCAGCATGCATGGAGTGTTGGGAGTTTGGAAGCGCTCGTTGGAAATCACTCAACCGCCCTGCCGTACTACCTGTTTCTAAATGTCACATAATGCAGGAGGCAGCAAAATGTCGTGTTATGTTAAAAACAAGCACTTCCAAATACTGACACAAAAATAATCAAATGCAGGGCAATTCTTGACAGACTCATAACGTTTCTATTATATGTGGATTTTCATGAAACAAAAACTGTGCAGATAGAAAGAGGATAATTCAAGCTTTTCGTTCAGCTGAAATGTTGGCGAGTTTAACATTGTTTAATGCAATCAGACAGGACTTTTCTGTTTGGATGAATGGGCTGTCAAGACAATTTTGAGACAATGAAGGCATATAGGGTGCTAACTGCTGCTTTCCGAATTATGCTATGCTATAATACAGCCACAAGGTGTCGCTTAAGTAACATCTGGTGCTAAACAATGTTGTAAGTGGTTTGCTGGCCATTGGTAATAAACAGACAGCAACATAACTAGATAAAAGGGGAAGTACATTATACTAATTTGTTTAACAATGATTCTTCTTTTTTCCAGCGGATTGAGCTGGCCTCCTCTGTCATACCTCTGGTGGTCTAGTTCTAGTAGAGGGTGTGTGTGTGTGTGTGTGTGTGTGTGTGTGTGTGTGTGTGTGTGTGTGTGTGAGAGAGTGAGTGAGTGATACATAGGCCTACAGACAGAGATGGGGATCTCTCTGTCTGCCCTAAAAGCAATGATCTAATCATTTGGATGGAATGCGGTGTCATTTGAATGATCATACATTTGATACATAAACTGATAACAAATGTAACTATTGTCTAATGATCATTGATCAGAGTATATGACACTGTCAGAATAACCTTACATCAAGCTGGCCATGACAATAATATGACCGTAGTTTAACCTCTGAACATTCAACAGAGTTCATCTTACACATGCTATACTGTCTCACACTTAACTGCACGAAATATGTTTGTACTGAAATAATTTAACAATTAAATAATCTTTTTCTTTTTTTCCCTTGCTTGATTTTCACTTTAGGGGCTGCATTTCACCACTAAACCACTCATCCCTAAACCTCCTTTTTTTTTTTTATTACTATTTTGCTAAACATTTTTGAATAGTTAAAATGGCCAGTGTACAAGCTCACAACGTGTCAATGTAGATTCAAAAATGTTTTTCAAAATAGTAAAACAAGGCAAAGAAGTTTAGGGATAAGGAGTTTAGCAGCGACAAAAATGGAGCCCTACGTCTTTTATTCCCTGCCAGGAGAAACCAGTCTTTCCTGGGGTTTTTCCTGAAAGTTACACAAGGTGTCCAGTGACACAAGGTGTCACGCCTGCCATGCACAGTCTGGCATAGACAAGATGAGTCACAAAAACAAACCTTTGTGCTAGGTAGAGCATGAGGAAGCACTAACTGAAATGCGTTGTTCACGTCATTTTGCATTTAACATCCTTGTTTGTACAAGCGTAGTGTTTTTTTATGCAGCGAGTGTGCAGTTACTACAGCATCACAATCATTTGTGGCTAATTTTGAGTTGGTTTGTATGTTATGGGTTCAGATATCACTGAATACACAAGTAGGCCTACCAGGATATACTGTACTGAATTATGTAAGAACACTTGAGCACACTTCATGTACTGTCCTTAAGGAGGAGACAAGTCTCCTGTGGAGAATCTTGAATGTAAACCTGCAACCTTACATACAACAGCTGTCCAGCTTTTTCACTTTACTATTAACACATTTCATAGTAAATTTCATGTTTCCTGAACACACTGGGATCTTATAAATGGAGATAATAAATATATTATCATTATTACCTTATATTAGACTCACAGGGGAAATTCAGTTTTTCATCTTCACCCAGCTGATGGCTGCTCAGATGGTTATAAAGATAATTTACTGTATGTGTCTGGTTCAGGGACACTTCAACACATAGACCAGGGCCGGGAGGCGAACCGGTGACCTTCTGAAAATGTAACAGCATTAGTTTCGCACGAAAAACACTCACTGGGCTAAAGTCAGCCATAGCTGTCGTCACAAAATGTGATGAGGTCATGGCCGAGTGTTTTTCGTGCAAAACGAATGCTTGGAATGGGTTCAGAATCATGAAACCCCCTATAGTTTGATAAGTCACATGCTACTTAAAGCATAATGACATTTAGAAAACGTTGCCATATTGTAAATGGTATGGACACCATACAAGTGGCGATAACTGGCATTAAGTTACTGAATTGGAAGATGTATCATACCAAAATCTAAACTAGAGAGTAGAGACCTGTAGGAATCTTTTTTTTTTAAAAACGCTCACCTTAAGTGGTACCAAGTTGTGAAAATATCAGTGTTGGCCTCTGCACTAATACAGAAATATACAAAATGCAACTATAGGAGTCACACATCAGAGACAGATAGATCTATGGAAGCCTAGCCAAGTAGCCATGAAGATGGAGGAACAATGAACTAAGTTTAGCTTTAATTGGAACCACACCTGTTTTCACACAACATAATGAAGCTGTGAGATGCAAGGTGTGAAGATAACTGCATAACCACGGGGTCCCTGCAGGATATTACATTATGAAGAGGCCCCTAGCTCCTTTCCCCTCAACACCTCCCAGCCTCAACAGAGATTCATATGCTCTAGTTAGTAGGGTCTAACCCCAAAGCAACTAGGCGGTTTAACGTCAAGTTAAATTACGTTTTGTTGTTTTTAGAATTGAAGTGCAGTTGGAAGTGGACAAATAGAACTTAACTCAATAACTGTTCTTTCTGCTCAACCCATTTCCATAACGTGATCTAATGAAATCCCGGAAACTGACGAAAGAGTTTAGACTGTTGATTAACGTCTTGCACCAACACCACAGTTTTCATCACAGCTGCCTTCTGAAACATGTTACTCAGACTCAGGCTACCGGCAAAGGTGCCTGGACCGCTGAGCCACGGCCCAGGCCAATTGGGCACTCACTTTATGCACGCACATGAGTCATAAGGTATGAAGGCGCGGGCCACACTTTGGACACTCCTGACCTGAGTGGCTCCAAGGAATACACATGCAAAGAATAGTTGGTCACATTGAGCATTTTGTATTAGCCAATCAGCATTGTGTACACATGTAAAGTGATGTAGTTTCCAAACATCTGTGTCAACACTTCCCCCCTTGCTTAACTGCAAAGACATGTTAATCAGCTGGTCAGAGACATGCAAAGGGTAGCCTTCATTGACCCGACAACTGGAGTCAAATGAGCTAGACATTATTGTAGTTTTTAGCAATGTAGGAATATAAAACTAAATAAACCCTGCACTCTTCTGCTATCCTTTAACATGATACAAATCAAAAGGTGATTTTAAAATATGTTGCACTCTTTGTTGAGGGTATTATACATACTGTATATTTTAAGGCATATTTCTTCTTTGGTATGTATATAGCAAACAGGGACAAAGGTTGTGTGTTGCACTAGAATCAGTAATGTCGTGTGTACCAAAGCAATTGACAATAAATGCTTCTGTTGATTGCATTAAGCAATGATAGACATATTCCCATGTGTCCTACTGTCCTTACATTACAACATAGTGATGGTTCTAAAGTACGTTAAGCTAGTTGAATGAAGAACTACAATGTCTTCATAAGCATTGAAAGGTAGACATATAGCACTCACTTTCAACCCAGAGTGGCTGTATATTTGGGCACCAGGTGAAAATGATCGAAAATAGTTAATCTACAAGATAGGCTATTTTCATGGCATGACAGCGTCGTACGATGCATTATAAAATAAGGCGTGTTGGTCTTAATGGAGTGTTGCAGAGTAGAAAACATTAACAGCACCAGATAGGGTCTGGCAGAGCAGACGATGGGCTACTGACCAAGGTTTGAGCAATAGAGGGTATGAGTGTGACATCATCATCAAACCCGGAAGTCATGCAAGAACACCTACTGAGTGGCAAAAAACTACTTTCTGGCCTTGACAGCCCATGCATCCACACAGAAAAGTCCTGTCTGATTACATTAAACAACATTAAACAATGTTAAACTCACTTTGCATGTTGCTTTTCCACTCGATGTGCCATTCACTTTAAGCATGCGCATACCGTCTCTAGTCTATAGGAAGAGATACAAGGAGTGGAGAATAAACAATGGAGAGAGGGAGAAATAAAAAGACAATTAAGACATTGCTGTACACTACAGTATACACTGTGAAATATATTCAGGGATTTTTAGTTCATTTTATTTTCAGTTATAGTCTCGCCCTGTGATATTAATATAAACAAAAGAACTTCACAAATCTATTGACTTTCTGTTCACTTTAATTTAAAGTTTTAAAGGTTTACTCAAGAGATATAATCAGAATCCATACTAATGTAACTGGACAAAAATGCCAAATGGAAGAAAGAAAACATGTTAAAATCTTGTCTTTGAAAATACAAACTTTTCACAATAGCAATTTGTTAATACAAAATATTTATACAATGTATACACATTATTTGCTAATACTTTTCTGATGACTAACCTTGCTGTATCCTAGCATCAGAAATAGGCACAGTAGAACACAGCTAAGGTCATAGCTATACGCCTGTAAACATTTCAGTTAAAAAAGGCACATGATTTCTTCTCTTAATTTTCCATAAAAGTGCAAAAACTAGTAACACTGCTGAGTAAAAAAGAAGAAAAGAAAAGAATAGAAAAGAAAGTGCAAAAACTAGTAACACTGTCGAGTAAAAAAAAGAAGAAGAAAAGGAAAGAAAAGAAAAGAAAAGAAAAGAAAAGAAAAGAAAAGAAAAGAAAAGAAAAGAAAAGAAAAGAAAGCAGAGAAAAACATCCTCCCCCCAAACGGGAACAATAGCTATGTTAAAAAATATGATTATGCTTCTGTAAAAGTACAGATAGCTGGATGGATGGTTAGGTTTGGATGGATGGATGGATGGATGGAGACAGGACAGAGAAAAGGGACAGGCTGTTACTCATCTGCAACCATCAGTTTGTCCTTTGGGAGTGAAACGTTTTTCATGTGATCCCCTCTCTTCTCGTCACAGTACATTTCTAGCCTCTCTCTACAGTGTGATCACTACAACATTGCACCACATGACAGCCGTGTGTGCACAAGACCACTTAAGGACAAAATATTGTGTGAAGCGTGGTTGAGTGAGTCCATTCTGTGGCGTTAACATCAGCCTAAAGAACTTACATTACTGTATAGCCTCGGTACCAGGCTTTCATTGGCGGCGGCACAAAAAATGGAAGCCTGGAGGAACGCATTGGCCTCTCTGGTCTAAAAGTGGGAGTCAACCCTTCCGGGAGAGGAGGGGCCGGGGGTGACTGACAGATCGGTGAGATGATCCAATCAGGGCGTGTGCAAATCTCTGCCGCGACCCGCCCCCCTCTAGACCATAAACCTAACACTTTAGCTCAGGCTACCGTATATATGCACAAGTGCAAACATGGCCACCACCAGCTACCCATCAGACACTGGGATCAGTGAACTATGGGAGGAGACTGTGGCGTCTCTGCTTGTGTCGTTGGGATGATGTAACAGTGAACTATGGGAGGAGACGGTGGCGTCTCTGCTTGCGTCGTTGGGATGATGTAACAGTGAACTATGGGAGGAGACGGTGGCGTCTTTGCTTGTGTCGTTGGGATGATGTAACAGTGAACTATGGGAGGAGACTGTGGCGTCTCTGCTTGTGTCGTTGGGATGGAACGGTGAACTATGGGAGGAGGGGGCGGTGGCGTCGTTGGGATGGTGGAACAGGCTGGGAGACGCGGCGATGTCGCCCGTGGCGTGCACGGCGATCTGCTCCAGGAGACTCTCGGACTGAAGGAGCTGATTGGTCCACTCCCGGCACGCGTCCTCGATGTCGGGGCCGTCCCCGCCCAGATCCGGAGGTAAGAGGGACACGGCGAAGTAATCGGTCAGCGTGTCAACGAAGCCGCGTCCATGCATATGGATCTACACAGGGAGAGACACACAATCTAGAGCAGGGGTTTTCAACATTTTTATACCACGTACCACCTCAGAAAACATCTGTCTCTCCAAGTACCACCATAAATCATTCGAAACTTCGAAAATTCGAAACTGGCTCTTAACCCATTCTGACCTGAGATCAGATTCATACGAGGTTTCCACTGGACACACACTGGTCTGATTAACCCATTCTGACCTGAGATCAGATTCATACGAGGTTTCCACTGGACACACACTGGTCTGATTAACCCATTCTGACCTGAGATCAGATTTAAAAAAATGTCAGTCGTTCTTCGATTTTTCAAAAATAGCAGACCTACAAGCTCATAGCGCGCCACTCGGTGGCGCGCTATGAGCTTGTAGATCTGCTATTTTTCAATAGCTAAAGCATAACGTAATGCTAACACCAAAACGGGTTCCCGGCCAGAATGGGTTAAAATCTGATTCCCCCACCCACCCCTTTTCCCCCTCACTGTATATGTTTTGACCTCTTTTATGATGATTTCCTGTTTTTGGCTATATAGAAGTGTCTATTTGTACGTCTCTAAATGTTATGATGAATTGAAAACGGTGGACCCTCTTGTAAACAAGTGCAATGCATCAACCACCAGCCATCAATACATTAGCAAGCATGGATAACCAGTGTACTGTGTGTACCGTTCATATCTATGTCAGATTACTGCAATGATTATTAACTAGAAAGGTGTCGTTGCCGCAGTCGCTTTTACATAGGCCCCTCCCTAATTTGGAAATTTCTATATAACGCTTGAATAGTTTGGTCTTCTGCCCCTGCAAGACAATTTATGTCATAAACGATTGTAAAACATCGGTTGCGTAACCATTAACCAACAACAGCCAAATAGCTACTACAAACGTTATGCAAAGCTCTGCCAATCACAGCAGAAGTTAGGTAGATTACTCCGGAAGAATAATGATAAAAAGGTGTGACAACGTACGTGACACTACATATTTCTACAACGTGTTTTACATTGGGAGGCTCGAGAAGAAGACATACAAAACCCTTTGACATTTTCTGGGGGACGTCGGTTTAGTCATAATTCCTTGGCCCCCTCCTCAAAGGTAGAACAACCAGATTCGGGTAGAAAACCAACAAAGTTGTCATTTAAAAGTGACTTAAGGTGTCAACAGGGTCACAAATGACATCTGTTGGATGAACATCATCAGTGATTGACAGCCCACAGTACACTGACCCTGGATCTGATCTTGTCTGAGAGGAAGGGGCGGAGCATGGCGAAGACCGGCTGGAAGAACATCGGCTCGTTGATCAAGTGGATCCCTCTCACCTTCAGAGGGAAGGAGTCCTGGAGAACGCACACGCACGCGCACACACACGCGCACACACACACACACACACACACACACACACACACACACACACACACACACACACACACACACACACACACACACACACACACTCAACCTGAAAAGGTGGCTAAAAACAATTCAAATCTGTAATCATGAGTAACTATCAGCACTAATTAGTATTCGTGTCATTTCTCTTTGCATTTGATCCATGTTGATCTGCATTGTATTGTATTGTATTGTATTGTATTGTGTATGGTCATGGTGTTGGATGCCTGCACATATGCACACATGGCATCAACGCATGGTGTTGTGTGCAGGCAGGCACCCTGCACTTTGTCTTTCTTTTAACTGTTTGTATGGAGTGTTAAAACAGTCACATTACACCAACTAACCAATCACCTGACGGGTTGTATCGAGGTTCCGTTGGTTCGACACCAGGCATTATAACTAACCCTAACCTAAGCACCGTTTTGGGTTATCGGGTTACCGTCAGACTAATGTAACGGGCAGCCCCCCCTGTAACAGTCCATGTCCATCCATCAATTACCACAGACACAGACTATAAAAACCGTCATATACAAAAATGTGGAGTTAGAGATCATACACAGCTGGTTAGCACGCCATAACATGAGTACACTCTGGTTAGTTAGCCGGGTACTCCGTGGTCGTGGATCTTGCATATTTAATTTGCTGCGGTTTGCCTTCACACTGTCATCACACAGCAGCGGGGACCTTTATCAATGTGTTCCATTCATAAATAGCCGACACAGTGAAATCTATGGTGATGAAATCCTACTCATAACGTGCATGTGTCGTGCCGTCTGGGACTGGATCATTTCATTTCATCATTTTCAGGGCTTCAGTCTCCTCATTCGACCACGTCTATCCACGGTAACGGGACATCTTTGCGCTGCGTAAAATATGCCTTCTCCGTCTCCAACTGTGTTCAGCTCCTCACCCGCCACACTGTTTGCTTCATTTCCTTTATTTGCTGCGGATTGCATTCCCACCTGCACCGAATCGAAATCAAGTGCGATTGGAAGTGAAGCGAAACCCGGGTTTTTGGTCGAAGTAGAATGTTGTTATTTGATGCGCATTAGGATTCGAATGAGCCTTCACACCTGCCAAACAAAGCGCACTTTCGGACAATGCGCAGCAGGATTCGTTTTAATCACAGTAAAGCTTTCTGGTGTGAATGTCAGCTTACTGTCGTAGCAAAAATAGCAGCTCTACAAGCTCAAAACGCATCGAACTGCGATACATTTTGAGCTATTTATAAAACGACAATTAACATTTGAATAGCTTCTAATTTAGACTCAAGTAATTAAAGCGAGTCATGTTTTCAAAGAGAGTCATATTTGCATCTTAGAAACTGTAACAGCTGAAATCAATGTTATATCAGTTTTCCGATATGATACTAGGGGCCGCATTAACTGAAGGTGGGGGCCGTATGTGGCCCCCGGCCTGCCAGTTGCCCATGTATGGCGTAGTCAACGGTACATTATGGTTAGCAGCGTTACCATGAGCACAGAGGATATCTTCCTGGCGAGGGAGGGGTTAAACTGGATGGCGTGGCTGAAGCTCCACCCCTCCAGGTCAAATATGACCTTGAGGCCCCGCCTCTGGGTCTCTGCCTCCCTGGAGATGAGCTCTGATGTCATCATGCTGATGCTGAACACCTGGAAGGCTGACCACTCTTTGGGGTTCCACTTACCTAAAGAGACGCACGCACACACACACACACACACACACACACACACACACACACACACACACACACACACACACACACACACACACACACACACACACACACACACACACACACACACACACACACACACACACACACACACACACACACACACACACACACACACACACACACACACACACACACACACACACACACACACACACACACACACACACAAACAGTCTATACAATGGAAGTACTGAAAATGCTAAGAAAATAACCGCCCATTTCCCTTTCACTTTGCAGTCGAGCAAATATTAAATAAGTCATACTGGATATCAAATTAGTCAAAGCCTGTCTAGCTTGCTGCTTAGGAGAAAATGCAATTAAAGAAAGATTAGTTTTAAATCACATTTTCGTGAACACTAACTGGTCGAATACCCTGCAGGTCTGAATAGCAGAAGACAGCTTCCAGTTTTAAGACTTTTACAAGGTGTATAGTTATACAGACTATACTCCTAGGCCAGTACCCGCTCCAGTACCCGCTATTTCACCCATCCTCCACGATCTACACTGGCTCCTATCAATCCACTACAAAATCCTGTTCACCACCTACAAGGCACTCAATAATCTGTCTCCCCCTACCTCTCTGATCTTCTCCAGACCGCACCGGTGGTCGGCCGCGGAAGCAGTTGGAAAGTGTCTGAATGAGTCGCTTGCCACCAAGCTCCCGTCAATATCGCTGTGCCGACTGGTCGTAACCCGTTGATGAAGAACCGAGGCGAGCATATTCGGTCGGAAGCCGTCGATAGCCATGTGGTGGTTAGTGATGAGGGCTAAATATTACACTGTAGAGTGGACCTCTAGTCTGCTCGTCATGTTTCAGGGCTGACTAGTACTGGTGTAGTGTGAACTAGATACCATATTCTCAATCTCAACTCCTATACCAATCGATCAACTCCAAAGCAAGGTTAGCACAAAAATGCAATGTGTTTTGTTTTTGTTGCGGGATGCAGAGGCTCTGGATTCTGTGAGTGAAACAAACGACCATGGGTCTATGAAAACAACCCCAAAAGAAGCAACCAGTTTCACCACTTGAGCTCTAGTATTACATCAGCTATTTTCAAAAGTAATCTTGAAAGCAAGCCCAAGTGAAAGCAACCTCGCAACTATGAAATATTGAAGCTATTTTACAGGAAAACTAGCCCAAAGTCACTTATAATGAGCAAAAACCAGTGTTGCAGGCTACTTTGCATGCGCAAAAACAACAATTAATCGCCCGACTATTTTGTGCTGAACTAAATGCTAGTCTGTTGCAATGTGTGACAGTTCGAAGTAGTCTTGGACGTTTGGACGTAGTCTGAACAAGTCTGTTTGGTGGGGAAGGAGTGGACCTTACACATTATGTCCCCTCCTGTTCCACATCAGGTGAAGCCAAACTCCTGGAGGTCGGCCAAGTCCGAGTAGAACCGTACCTGTACCTGGGGGGACTGGGCTTTTTTCTGTTGCTGCCCCCTCCCTCTGGAATGCACTCCCGGTCCCCGACTCCCCAAACATATAAAACATGCCCTCTCCGGTAACAGGTCATCTCGCCCCTTTGCCAACTTTGAACAAAACAAAAGGGGCGAGCAGTCTCGTATTCCCCTCTCCCTCCCCTCCTTCAAAGCACACCGCTTCAAGTCAAGATAGCGTTTCCCGGCTGAGGTCTAGTTAATAACTTAAGATGTCTCAACAACCCATGCTTAAGCTGTCTTCATAAGGTCATTTTCGTCATAAAGTTGGTTCCTTCCTTTTCTTTATGTGAAGCGACTTTTGGTTACTTTGAATCTGATCAATCAACAAATAACTGCTGAGATAAAGGAGTAACCGAGACTAAGAAAGTATAATGAAAGCAAAGGGGGTATAACCTTCATAATAGGATGTTTATGGTCAATTATAAAGAAAAATCCTGTTTGTCCATTATGATGTGGCTTGATTAGATCTCTGGCTCAATCAGGAAGTTGAGGTAAATGAAGTCAGAGACACTTGAGTGCGTCCAAGACAGAAGCAAATTGCTACATTACATTATACTTCTGCAATCCAACACAAGTCCATAGCCTACAGTAGGTATCATCATAGTCACAAGCTTACTCATAACAAATAAACACCAAGCCAGCATGAAGTGGCATGTTGTTGTTTCTATAATATCCAGAGACTGTCGGAACATATCATGAAGCCATACAGTATGACATATCGTGGATGAATTACACCGGAGACAAGAAATGTATCCTCCACAGTTACCTTGAAAATAGTGCTGATGGCTGGAACATATTAAATGCAACTGAGAGCTAGCGACACTTGGAGAATCTACTGTATGCAAAACTATAGTCAATCAGAGCCGGCTGCCTCCCTTCTTGTGGCTTTTATTTGCTCAAAAGTGCAGCTTATTTATTAAAAGGTAGGATAGCAAGGACATGATAAAATCTGATTGATCCCCAGTGGGGACATTCTATTGTATGCATGATACAGTCAGAATCAGTGTGGTTTGTCTATTGATGGTTGACTGACTGACTATTTACGACTTCTGTAGCCTATCTGTGGTCATTTCTTATCACCACCAAGCAATTATTGGACCATGTCCATTGTGGACAAAGGTGACTCATGGAATAACACAGCGCAGCACTTTGGCCTATATTCAGTCTAACTGAATAATTAATACTAGTAAAAAATGTTTCAACAAATGAAACACAAAATAACATTTTCCTTACTTTGACATTCTGTCATGCCTTGGATTTATTCCATGGAACTTGTCTTGCAAAAGAGTATTGTCAAGCAATAGGGCAGCTATGTGTGTAATAATAAACTCTAGAATGTTGTGTGCAACACATCGCTGTATGTTGTTGGCATAATGTTGTCCGCGCCTGCGGCTCGACGGATCCTCACCCACCACCCCAAGGTCATATGGAGACCTCTAAACTAGGCCTTAGAGATGGTCGCCCGTTAAGATCACACCACCATCTGTGCCACGTATTGGAGATTAGGGGCGACAGTAATCTGATCCGATCCACAGGACACACACACTGACTACACCAACTCACCGATCCGGTACACCAGAACCCTGCTGCCGCTGTGGTCCCTCCGGGGCAGCACCGCGTGGTAACCGTTGTTTAGGAGACCAAGGACTGAAGTTGGAGACAGGCTGGTGCTGATCTCTGGACTCTGTCTGCGCCACCGCTGGTAGTTCAGTAACAGCTGGAGAGAAGAGGTGGAGGTTCATTCAGATGGATAGATGGATGGACGGACTGAGACTGAGGCATAAATAGCCTTAGCTCTGGACCTCTGATACATGGCTCTAATGTCAGACCTTATCCACTAACTTACACACTGTCAATAGTCAATAATCAGTAGACTGTCAGCCAGTTGTGTCCTCCTGGTTAACAGGTTGATATTGAATCACTTTAACCTTTTTTTTTGTTGATAGATCCACAAGAAAGATTACACACATTTTGACATTTATGTGGTGAAAAAAGAAAAAAATATCTACATAGGCCTACAAATCTAATGTGCTAGGATGGTTTGATAAATAATTGCAACTCCTTGCCAAGCAATGTTTTGTACAAAAACATACATTCAAAAGATGTTTTGTATATTAAATATTGAATAGTGTTGTGCTTTTTGTTGTTGTGTGGGTGAATGAAGTTGTTGAGAGTGTATTTGCTCTGTAGAACAAGTGGGTCAAGAAACAATTCAGGCAAACTGTTAATTACGACCTACATTGCTGCAGAAAGAAAAACTCAGTGACACACTGAATGTTGGCTGCCCCCCTTTTATACAGACTTGGCACCGTCCCCAAGTATGTCTCGCTGCAGGCTGCAGCTCGTATTATTATTTAAAACCAATAAAGCGGCCGAGCGTGAAACATGTTTTTGTAGCTGTGTCAGTCCGTGTGGTGTGATGTGATGTATGAGATCCAGACCAGATCACCTTTAACGCCGGCTCTGCGTCAAAGTCTCTAGCCCGCAGAAACTTGACCAGGAATTGGTCCGAGAAGTCCGGCGTGTTGTCCTCCGCCTGCAGCTCCGCCTGCGCCGCCTGTCTCATCCGGGCCACATGCGGTCTGACCAGGCTGGAGTCCAGCGGTAACTCGTTCAGTTCGGATCCCGACAGGCGTCTGTCATTCTCCCCGGCCGCCTGCTCGGTAGCGCTAACGCTCATGACGGCTGCTGCTGTGCCGATCATCACCTAGTATTTCATAATCGTGGCATAAACAGGGTCGAAGTTATACTGTAACCCAGAGCAAACTTTAAAGAGAAAGGGGGCGGTATAGTAGGCTAGGTCTAGAGACAAAAAAAGAGCGCTCGTCGCTCTCTCTCGTTGTGTAATGTGTATCATAATAAATAACCCAATAGACAGCCAAGCCAACCCCTAAGCAGTAAGCATAGCAGCATTACTTCGAATATTACCATATTGTTGTTCAATATTCATCTGCATTGGTTAATTTTTGCAGTGATCTCGGCCACATTTTGATTTTTAAGACCCTGAATAAAATCATACAGGTATTTACTCTTGACAGCCTGACAGGGCTGTGTAAGGTAAGGTAGGTGTGCAGATTAGATGCGTTCCATTTAGAGCTATGTTACACCACGACAACTTCCGGGGCATGAATGCAGACCAGCCTCTCGTCTTTAGCTACTCACCAAAACAAAGACGGGTTCTGACATTTTAGATCGAAAATAGTTTAGTTGCATCTCCAAGGAAGGAGTGTGTAAATAAAACAAGTAATTAAGAAATCAGACAAGTAATTGAGTGAGTGAAGGCTAATATTAATCTCAATATATCATTGTTTGTTTGTCCGTGACATCATTAAATAAAACAAATTAATTGTCCGCCAATAAGCCTGCTCAACATGACTAGACTGAAAACACCTGAAAGCAGCGTCCACTGTTCAGGAGCTTTTAGGCTTCTACTGCCATGCCACCCACTGGTCAACACGTGCCATTACGTTTGTCAATGGAGAGTGGAACAGGAGAGGACAGTGGTTCCCAAAGTGGGGTCCGGGGACGGCCCCAGGGGTCCTTGAGGGAGTTCCAGGGGTCCCCAGCTAAATGATACTTTGGAACCAAATGGACCCTTATTGGTCTGTAACTCTGAGTGTACAAATAGACCCTAACAGGTCCATTTGGTTCCATTTGTACACTCTTAGAGTTAGATTAACATTGATTTTACAGTCAATTCATTTCGTGATAAGATTTTGTTTGTATTTGTGCTGCCAGAGGGATGTGGGGGGGGGGGGGGGGGGAAAGATATGTCAATTGTTGAAAATACTTATGTGTAATATAAAGAAAATGAATAAACATATGTTTAAAAAAAAAAGAAAAAACATTGATTTTACAATATAAATTGGGGTCCCAGAGATAGAAATGCCATTAAATGGGGGTCCGTAGCCTAATGCGTGTCAAACTGGGGGTCCTTGAAATTAAACTGGTTGAGAATCACTGCTGGAGCCGTCAAATCTTCTCTTATGGGGGTCACTGGCATGTCTTTTGAAATGGGGGTCTGCAGGCTAATTAGTGTCAATTTGGGGGTCCTTGACATGAAAACGTTTGGGAACCACTGCTGTAGCCTACTTGGTCTTTTTCCCCCCCTCTACACCAAACCCCGTCGCTGGAAATAGCCAATCTACAAGCTCATCGTGAGCTTGTAGATCAATTTTTTTTCCTCCTCAGAATAGGGATGCTAGGGTTCAACCAACGACCACTGCCCTAAACAGCTTTCTGTGAAATATCAATCAGTGCATTCACTCTTAAGCCCAAACCACACCAAATGGTCGTTTTTTTTAAGTTAGACCACACCAATGCATCTCATTGAAACTCAATGAGTTGATGAACTGGTGTGGTCTACCTTAAAAAAACAGTTGTGTGTGTGTGGTTTGGGCTTTACTCTGTTGTAAAGAAAGTTAAGAAACAAACAAACAAAAAAAAAAAACTCTGAAAACACTAATGTTTATAGTTTGTTTTTACTGTAAAAGTGTAACAGGGTAAAGGGTGGTGTACCAGGCACCTCCGTAGCGTAACACTGCTACTGTACATACAGGACAACAACACCCACTGCACAGTCACCACCGATTATACAACACATATAATCAACATTATTCATTATAAAATATATTGTATAATCAACAGCTCTGGGCCACTATAGTCCACAGTAACATCGGAACGTGGATCAAAACATGTGTTCGATCGGCCGTCCGTGCGTCCGTCCACCGAGTCACGTGGGTCCAGGACCGCGGGACTCCCATAGGCGTGCTTCACTGAGCAAAGGTAATCTCTTATTCCAGAAACATGGTTCAAGCCTTCAGTAATAAATTCATACTAGTACTGTGACCCAATTTGAACCCTCTATAGACGATTGTTATAATTTAAGATTGACGAGGAACGTCCTTCACCTGTATGAGACGTACAGTAAACTCTCTTGATCCATGTTTCATTTGTGTCCATTTCTCAAAAAACAGCTGAACAATCCCCAGTATGACCTACTTAACCTATCTCAACACGTTGTAGATCTGCAATTTTTTGTTTAGTTTATAGATTATGACTTTTTTTTAATTCGCTTTTAATGACATGCCCAAACTAGAGCCACCAGGTTGAACGTGGTTAGTGTTTTTGACACCCCTGCTGGGCCTGTACATAAAGGATCTTAGAACCACAGTGCTAATCCGAGACAATTGGCCTGAAATGGTGAATACATGTCATTGATCCAGAGTAGACACAACAGTGCACACAATGATGGCCCTGCACAAAGCAGGGAACATGAAACATTTGTGTTTGAAGTTCAGTCAAGAATAGCAAGTGTTCAGATCATGGTTCATCATGACAACTGAAATCTCTCTCTCTGAGAGATTTCAGACAACTGGAAACTTAGGGCCGATTCATACTCCTATTTTACTGCTGTTTCGGCGCTGTAGTGCCGAAATTTTCAGTAGCACAGAAGAGTCGACTTTAGGACGCTACACGCCCCACCCCCCCCCCCCCCCCCCCGAACCTCAATTGACATCACATTGTAGGCTCCGAACCGACTTTTATTCGGCTCTAAAGTAGGAGTATGAATCGCGCCTAAGATGTTTTAGAACAGGATATAAATTAAATAAACACATGCTTAGTGGTAATCTGCAGTAGACCAGTTCAAACTCTAATGTCTCCTTAACCAAAATGAAACCCTATATGAAATATAGGGTTCAGTCAACTAAGTACAGTAGGCCTAATTATAGCCCCTATATACTTAGTTGACCGAGTTCCCCAGGGGTCTATCTATACTAGGCACCTTTCCGTCCCCCATCTACATTTCTTCGCCGAAAATAACCTAATCTACAAAAATATCGCAAACACGACACATTGTGAGTTTGTCAATCTGAACCCGCAAGAAAAGGGACACGAGGGTTAAGTTTGAACTTCTGAGGTCAGGTACGTCCAAACCAAGCCAGTAGCTGCCTTGAATGCCCAGCAATATGAAGAAAATAAAAACATCCTTCCATGACATTCTTGAAAGAACATCCATTTGGTCCATGCTCTGTGGAAATGCATATCCCACAGCTGATCCTTTACAGGTGTCTATCTGATTGACATCTGGGAGCATTGCAAGGATAGTAGCCAGCGGGGTCAAAGTCCCTTGGCAAATAAATCCTAGGATTTAGGTGTATCCGTATGTTTGATAGTACACACATCTTCACATCAAAGCAGTGTGGTAGGGATTTGGAATGGGGTTACATGGTATTTATAATTGCATGTGTCTTCTCCACTGGGGCACGAGGCAACATTTGGAATGTGAAATAAAAAATAAAACAGAACATGGCCCCAGCTTTCCTTCCCACCAGATCTCACGTTGAAAACAGGATGGTCCATTACAGCAGTCAAGGTCTGGTTACCAAATCTGGACAGGTGTTAGTAGAGATAGCATGACCAAAAGGCCATGGGCCAGTCCAATAAATATAAAAGACTATTGACAGTTTTTGACACAAACTGCTCTCTCCCCCCCGGCCCTGTCAATCTTTGATGTTAAATCCTTATTGCACTGTGGATCAAAAGAGAGTAAACAAAAGAACATTGGCTCTTCGCTCATCTAAAATTCTATAAGATTGACCTGTGATCAAACAACTCAGATTTACATACTGGAACTACATTCTGGTGCCAATATTATCATATAACAAATGTGATTTCAGTCAATATATTTTGTTGGTCTTAAATGACGGCATGTAGAAAAAGCTGCAATGGGCAGAAGATTTGTTTTGTTTGGTTTCCTTTTCAGATAAGATGAATATGCAACAAACCACATTAATTCATTTTCCTCTTGAGTCAATATATCGATTGTGCAGAGATGTTTTAACAACTACTGTGGTCTCGACATGAGATCATGAAATTGACAATGGATTTGAATGTAGAGTTGAAGTACTAAAACTCTCAGGTAGTTCTACAGAAGTTCTACAGAGGAGGTAGACAGAGTGATGTGGTATCAACAGAAAGAGCGCGTGAACACGGTTTAAAGCTTTGGTGGTATACAGTCAAAACCACAAGTACTGGGACACTGAGGTAATGATGGTGTCACTCTTTTAACATGGAGGTCAATAAATGCCAACATATATGAGAACAGGTGACAGGAATTCTCTTCATCTACAAGCTCATATGAGCTTGTAGATCTATTTTTGCCAAATGTTCACCCCCAGAACAGGATTGCGTGTTTAGGCCGTTAATTATTTTCTTAAAAATCAGAAAACACAGATCAGTCCCAAATACTTGGGACTGCATTTGATTTGGTATGTAAAGCGCACTTCTTCAGACGATTGGAAGGTTCAGGTTTTCCCTCTGCAAGCCAACGCAGTTCTCTGGCAATATTCAACACAATGAAACATTCTTGGAATGTCAAAACGACCTTTCGCGGTTAGGAAGTCAAGGGTGTGCCGTCTGAATGGCAAAAAATAAAAGTAAAGGAAGCAGGACTCTCTGTGGGCTATGACGACACTCGTCACATCTCCATCCACCAATCTTCTGGCCACCGTCTAACTGCATGCTAAGAACACACACAACACATAAAAAGTCCCTGATGACAATACCCTGTGTCTTCTTTGGATGGAATGTTTGTTTCTCATACATGGAAATTGGTATGCAATATGCATGTAAGGTCTGCATTGAGATATATAGTACTGAATGAAAGCTGTTGCCGTGCCTACCCTATCAAAAATAAAACAAGGATGATGTATTAAAAATAGAAAGTAAAAATGTCAGAGAGACAGTTATTGGTCAAACCATCATGCTCCTCTCTCTTTGCCCTTGGTTTCCTGTCTCTCTACACACATTTATCTGAAAGCAGAAAAAGGTTAAAAACAAAAAAAAAGGAAGTCCTGTCTTCAGCAGTGTTTTTTTATTTAATTTCAAGGACTCCCAGTTTGGTATGCATTACAACGCCACTGATTCCTATCCATCTATAATTTAGCCGGGGGGACAACCCCTTAAGGAAACCCCACTCTGAGAACAACCAGTCTACAGTGTGCGTGCATGTTACCGTACGTTAGTCAAAGGTTTCCAGTGGCGAAACGTGAAGCAACATCTAGAGAATTGACATGTGATCCGATATCTGCTAGCTAAGAACAGTGCTCGCTCAGCGTCATCAATACAGCTAAACCTTGTGACAACATGTGACAACGTACAGACAGCCAGCTACAGCGCTCTGCCTTCTCGATCAAAGGTAAGGGATTCACTCCCTCCCCTCCCCTCCCCTCCCCTCCCCTCTCCCCTCGGCTTCTCGCTGTTATGCCTGATTTATAAATACATAGTTGTGCACAGACTGGTGTCTCGCACCGTAAACAGCGGATATACAAGTCCACAACATGTTTGTGGACTTTGTATGGCTCTATGCAGGACGGGTGTAAATTATATACACACTCAAAGCACTGCATCCATAGCATAGCCATCCTTCAAAACTCTGGTTATATATGAGGCCGCAAACTTGCTGGGAAGGACATTGTGGAATATGGTCAATATTATAAATGTATTAACAATTAAATCATGTGTTGTATTGAAGTGAAGTTGAGCTTAGCCCTCATTGGAATGTTCAAATATTGGCAAGCTCCGAGAAGAGCCGTCACGTAGAAGTATATAGGAATAAAAACCTTAAACCTCAGCATTGGCAAGCTATGGACATTCATCATTAAGACCTAGGCATAGAAACTCCTTTATAGCGAGCAACGGCAGAACTAACTGCACGTAAAGACAATCGAACTATCACATTTGGCATTAGGTTGCACATAACGCGTACACATATATCTGACTGGTCACTGTCTACGCCGGATTAACTCGAATAGTATTGGCTGCGGTTGAGGGATACATTTTTAATGCCAATGAATGTAATGTAAGGAAACAAAAGGAAAGGAACTTTTTGTTGAATGAGAACTTCCTGAGAGTTTTGTTTGTGTTTGTTTTATAAATGCCTTTTGTTTTTCACCACTTTGCATCCCCTCACGTTAAGTTCTAACGAGGCGGGATGCAAAACGGTTGTCTTCAAAGTGAAGGCAAGATAAAAAAAAACAATAATAATAACAGATCCACATCATCAAGATCAGAACCCTAAGGAGAACCAGGTGCACAAACAATGTGCACGCAATTACATTATGTGCATTGCACGCAACATAATTTTAACCAATGTCAAGACCACAACAACACAACCTGATAACAGGAATATGTTCCAAACTTGCGTCGTGTATAATATGGAAATAGAAGACAAGGTCTGGAGACACTCACCACAGCTGTAGACTTGGTCACGTACGTCTAACCCATTCTGACCGGGAACCCGTTTTGGTGTCAGCATCATGTTATGCTTTAGCTATTGAAAAATAGCAGACCTACAAGCTCGTAGCGCGCCACCGAGTGGCGCGCTAAGAGCTTGTAGGTCTGCTATTTTTGGAAAAATCGAAGAACGACTGTGACATTTTTAGAATCTGATCTCAGGTCAGAATGGGTTAATCAGACCCAGTGTGTGTCCAGTGGAAACCTCGTATGAATCTGATCTCAGGTCAGAATGGAATAAGCAAAAAAAAGCCGCCTGTATCTACAGCCTCACGTCACACGGTGAGCTTGTAGATCAGCTAGTTAGTTTTGACATTTTTGTCAAAATAATAACATTCCCTAAAATAGAGACATCAGGTTGAATGTGTTTTCTTTGGGCAGAAATGTTCCGTCAAGTACTTCAGTAATTAGTCGACTATAAAATACTTTTAACAACATGTACGGTATAGTATACGGACTGCAGTTGTTAATCTCTAGTCATGCATCCAAACTAGATACATACTATAATGCAGGTGGATGTGGTTGAGAACAATTATTGGTCAAATCAATAATTTAATTGGTGACTGAGGTTGTATCGAACGCTGAACACGGAACAATTCTCAAAATGAGATGTGTAAAACTATAACAGATTGTATACCAAAATATACTAGCATGAGTGTATTGAAATGAACTTATTTTAAGACATATTGGATGTAGCCGTTTGTACCCCAAAACCAAGTGTTATGGGGAACATAACACAACTTGTATTAGACATCTAAAATTAGCTCCCACAGGTTTTTTTCTTTTTTGTTTTTGTTTTTACACCACCAAGAATCAGCTAACAGAATCACCTGGACTCTGTCTTATTCTGTCATTTAGGCGTTTCTAATTCACAACAGGACAGGGTTCACAGACATAAATTATGCCCCTGCACCAAACGTTTACGGCACCCAGTCCCAGCTGCTAAGTCGCTCTTAAGACCAGTCTTTAGAACGGACATTATGTCGGTTGCACCAACCAGACCTATGCCTAGTCTTACCTACATCCGGCTACTATAGTGACAACAACATCCATTCAAATGGTTCAATTCAAGTCATTTGGTTAAAAAGAGAAAACGGTTCTGAATCCGACGCATGTCTTCTGTCATCTGTGCAGGGTACATGGATTTCTTTAATTGTTAATTAAAATTAAGATTAATTAATTATTCCAGTTGACAAAGATCGGATAACACGTCCCGTTTATAAAGACTGACATGCACTCTAAGAAGGCTAAAACGTTATCAGAATGTAATGCTCCTGCAATTATGTCATTAGATGCACGAGAGAAGGCATTTTCAGAATGAACTTGACAGAGAACACAACATTACAGCTGTTGTGTCGGTGGAGCTAGAAGGCCAGATCAACAACGGTAATAGAGCGCCCCCAGTTTCCTCCCCCTTTCAGAACAACGAACGGCCCAGGAAATGAAAACGCAATGCATTTCCCCATAGGCAGTTTTTAATTTAATGTATTTAAAGACCTTTTAAGCGTCGCACGAAGCCAACTCTTGTCGTGACAAATCATGACAACACACACAATATTTTGGACCAAACAAATAATTACAAAGAAGAAAAACAACAAAGAAAGTGTTGTTAAACCTGCCGTTTTTTTTCTACTTTCTAATTCTTTGTTTGGCCCCGAAATATTGTGTGTGTTGTCATGATTTGTCACGACAAGAGTTGGCTTCGTACGACGCTTAAAAAGGTCTTTAAATACATTAAATAAAAACTGCCTATGGGGAAATGCATTGCGTTTACATTTCCTGGGCCGTTCGTTGTTCTGAAAGGGGGAGGGACTGCGCCGCTCATTAAGATGGCCCCAAAGGCCTAAACTTTGACTTTATGACTGCTGCGGTCGAAGGCTTCAGCCCGAGGCAGCGTCAAGCAGCCTAACCATTAGGTTAGAATGCCGGGTTGAGACCGACCTTAGTTTCAGAAGAGGCGATAAGCCCTGTTGGTGCAACCCACCCCTGCCTGGACTAGTAGCAGCTCTCAATAGATATTGCCATTGCAAGTTTAGTCAAGAACTAGGCTTAATTCATGTATTAAATGCTTTTGAAAAAAAAAAAAAAAAACTGACCAGCTGATGAACAGGGGGCAGCCGAGTATGTTTTCCACCCATACATAAATAGTATACATTCAACAAAATAAACTAAACCTTCCATGGAAAATATTGTTTTTTGTTTTTTCTTCACATGTGGCGACAGGGACATTACTGCGCAGGAGAAAATGTACAATTATCTTCATACTTGTCCAGAGAGATTTGAAAATGAAATGAAATAAAATAAAAATAAAATTCCTTCCCAGCTGATTGGCTGATCAAACGGTATGACTGCTGGTCCTCACAGTCAAAGCTCAGGAGATTAAAGTATATATATTTTTTTCTTCGTTTTTTTTTTTTGTTGATTTCTTTTCAATAATATTTTATATTAATTATTGAGACAGTTCTCCATCTGCAAGAAAATGGAACCCTCTCCCTCCTTGGTCCTTTGCATATGTACAACCATATTCACACACATTACATGTGTGTGGTGTTTCTTCTTTTTTGTTTAATCCTTCCCATGTGGAAAACTCAACTCATGTTGAAAATAAGGTTTTCACTCCACTTTGCATGTCCATTAGCAAATAAAAATAAAAAGTAAAAATGAAATAAAACCATCGTCTATGTTTCTGTGTGCATATTGGAATAGGCATTTCTCTCTCCGTCTCTCTTTTTCTTCTCAAAGTCAGCTACTCTTTCTATTTAAAGAGTTCAAGTCTTGTGTGTGTGTGTGTGTGTGTGTGTGTGTGTGTGTGTGTGTGTGTGTGTGTGTGTGTGTCTGTGTGTCTGTGTGTCTCTAAAGCATATAAGGTGCAGGTAGGCAGCTGTGTGACAATGTGATTGGACAAGCTGAAGAGAAGAGGGCGGGGCATGCCTGTCACATGGCATCGATCAGTTGCTTAATAAAAACCTGACGGATGTGATCAGTGAAGGGATCCATATGAGTGACGGATTCATGGACATTGCAGGGTTTCGCCACTAGGTGGCCCCCAAAGGGTTTACGGGATTGACACGTTGAGTGTACGCACGCCTCTTCATAATCTTAAAATAAAAATAAAATGATAAAAAAAATGCTTGGAGGCCTAATAAATGGTCCAGCGTGCCAACCATTTTTTTTGAATATTGAGCCATGTCATCACAACAAGTGAGGTGGAGAGAGTCCGTAGAGCAGGTTACAACTTAGAACCCTACAAGCTCAACGAGGGAAAAAGGGTTGCAGGTTCTTCTTCTGAGCCGCTTGGGAGTTATTGGGACTGCGAGCAAAAAAAGGTTCTAGGCCCACAGAGAAAGAATAGGTTGCAAGTTCTACACCCATCCCTGGGTCAATAGTGTCTGGCTACGAGGAGTCGAGTATAGGTACACATATTTAGTTTCCGTTTGTTTGGCCCGTCTGCTCGGACAGCATTTTAAGTTTGAATCCCCCCCCCCATTTTCCTTCTCGTCAATGAAGAGGTTTAAGCCTATGACGATGAAGAGGCTGGTCGAACCAACCAATGGCCAGGAGGAGGAGGAGGAGTAGGGCTGGGATTAGGACCCACCTCTAGATAGTAAAGGTTAAGGAGGGTGTGTCTCGAGTTCTGCACCCTCCAACGAAGGTTATGTGACGTGTGTACGCCAACCAAACCCCCCCCCAATCCCTGCATACGTCTAAGGGGAAAGGATAGTGGTAGGTGTGTCAGGAGTTTTTGCTACCCATCTCATTGGGTATTTCTAATATGTCTAATATGTCTTCCTCCTTTTTTTGATCAAGTTCTGACCCCAGGGTGAGAGCGTATAGCGTTGGGGGATAAGACAGGGTGGGGGGTATGTATGATGACTTCAACACCCATCCTTTGGGTGTTTTTTTTTTCTCCTCCAAAGTTTTCAACGCCCGACTCGCTGGGTAATCCTTTTGTTAGCACGCAGAATTTCCCTTGAATAAATTCTGCACCCATGCGAGAGGCGTGGCCTGATGTCAGGAGTCATCGTCCGTGTCGTCGATCAGGACCTTGGTGTCGCGAGTCTTTGACCTGCAGAGGGCAGCAGAGGGGGACATTGTGTGTTATGTTGTGTCTTTGACCTGCAGAGGGCAGCAGAGGGGGACATTATGTGTTATGTTGTGTCTTTGACCTGCAGAGGGCAGCAGAGGGGGACATTGTGTGTTATGTTGTGTCTTTGACCTGCAGAGGGCAGCAGAGGGGGACATTATGTGTTATGTTGTGTCTTTGACCTGCAGAGGGCAGCAGAGGGGACATTATGTGTTATGTTGTGTCTTTGACCTGCAGAGGGCAGCAGAGGGGACATTATGTGTTATGTTGTGTCTTTGACCTGCAGAGGGCAGCAGAGGGGACATTATGTGTTATGTTGTGTCTTTGACCTGCAGAGGGCAGCAGAGGGGACATTATGTGTTATGTTGTGTCTTTGACCTACAGAGGGCAGCAGAGGGGGACATTATGTGTTATGTTGAGTCTTTGACCTGCAGAGGGCAGCAGAGGGGGACATTATGTGTTATGTTGAGTCTTTGACCTGCAGAGGGCAGCAGAGGGGACATTATGTGTTATGTTGTGTCTTTGACCTGCAGAGGGCAGCAGAGGGGGACATTATGTGTTATGTTGTGAGTCTTTGACCTACAGAGGGCAGCAGAGGGGACATTGTGTGTTATGTTGAGTCTTTGACCTGCAGAGGGCAGCAGAGGGGACATTATGTGTTATGTTGTGTCTTTGACCTGCAGAGGGCAGCAGAGGGGGACATTATGTGTTATGTTGTGTCTTTGACCTGCAGAGGGCAGCAGAGGGGACATTATGTGTTATGTTGTGTCTTTGACCTGCAGAGGGCAGCAGAGGGGGACATTATGTGTTATGTTGTGTCTTTGACCTGCAGAGGGCAGCAGAGGGGACATTATGTGTTATGTTGTGACGACACAATATCATAGAGTTATTATACAATAGAGAAGACACCCAGAGGAAATCCTGAAGCGCAATGGACATAGTGGCCGAAGAAGGTATTGCAGTTTGGTAAGGTTTGGTCCTCAAACACATGAACGCGCACTAGGCTCCGTCCACTCCGCCGGTCGTCGCACGTGCATGTGTTTGAGGACAATCCATCCAGAATGCACACTGTTCCTAAACCGGAAGGAGGAGTGGATTCGCCTCATGCGCTTCTGAGCAACTCAATGCAAGTGGACAGGAGGAGAACTTGGGTGTCTTCTCTATTGTATAATAACTCTATGCACAATATGCACACACGTCCTAGGGAATCCAATCGAGGGATGCATTGGACGTACATGTGTACACGGCCAATCAAAAAAATTGTAAGAAGAAAAACAAAAACAGAAAGTGTTGTAACCTGCCTTTTCTTTTCTTCTTTCTAATCATTTGATCGGCCCAAAACATTGTGTTTGTTGTCATGATTTGTCACAACTCGAGTTGGCTTTGTCCGCAGCGTAAACGTCTTTAAATAAATACTTTTTGAAAAGTCTGAGGAAAATGACTGGGGAATTATCTTGTGCAGACATCACTGAACCCATTGGTTAATTTTGTGAATTATTACAATAACCTTTATTGAAACACTATCTTTCTGTGGGGATCTAATTGCTCTGCCTTTCCAGAACTTCATCACACATAGTCTCATAGAGGAAGCGTGCAATAAGCAAACATCCACTATGACTCAAGACTTTGACAGGAGCCATTTGGGTGCACTGACCAAAAATTAAATTAAAATTCTACTGGAACAATAATGACTCTGCAAGTTGACACTGGCTGCGCGCGGCGCATGCTCAGGTTACTTCCAAAGCGCTTGTCGGTGACTCACTGCGACGCTAGCCGCGGCCGGCGCAGGCTCATGCTGTAGCTCCTCTTCCAGCTCTTCTTGCCCTGCCGGTTCCTCACGCCGTCCTCCTGGTCCATCATCTGCTCCAGCAGCGTCTGGTCGTCTGCGTTCAGCGGAGCCACACTGATGTCCCTCACGGCCCTGAACTCACCGCAGTTGTTCAGGTGCTCGTTCTCCAGGCGGAAGAAGTTCCACACGAAACGCCTGGGAGGAGGAGGAGGAGGAGGAGGACGAGGAGGAGGAGGAGGAGAGTCAATGGGATTGGATGGATTCGTATGCAAAGAACTACACGCCGGAGAGAGACACGCAGCAAAACAACCACGCAACACAGAGAGAGACAATAAGAAGCAGAGTAAAAGCGGCCATGTCTTTCCGGCACTCCAGAGCTCCTATATAGGAATCCCGGGAATGATTGTTAACAGACAAAAAGTATTTATTTTCCCGTCATCAAAGCAGATTGTTTAAATGACAGTTCCCCAGAATAAAATAATAATATATATATATATATATATATCTGTAAGCGAGTGTGTGTGCGTACCTGAAGACCTCCATCGGGGCCAGTATAGTAGCCAGTATGTCGGACAGGCCTGGGTAACGAAACACTGTGGTTAGGGTCAGAGTCATCGTCCAGGAGAACCGCAGCAACATGTCCTCCACTATGGCCCCGTAGTAATACGCCTAGTGGGACAGACGCAAAGACAGAGGGACAGACACACAGATAGGAGCACGCAAAGACAGAGGGACAGACACACAGACAGGAGCACGCAAAGACACAGGGACAGACAGACAGACAGGAGCACGCAAAGACAGAGGGACAGAGAGACAGGAGTGAGTGACAAATACATATTATTTTGGCTGCTTCTTGAAAAAGTTTGATACGGCAATATAAGATGTTTTCAGAAAACTGTTTATTTAGATTCATAAGACATCTGTAGGATCGGCCTCAGGTCTTAATAGGTTAATTACCTTTTGTGGGTAAACGATCTCCTCTCTGAGGAAGGTGTTCTCTCCGGCGTTTCGGTCGAACAGGCCCCAGTCCATCTTCAGGTCCCAGATGAGGGTGTAACACGAGCTGACGATGGAGCAGCCGATGAGCAGGTAGAAGAAGATCTCGGCGTCTGGATGAGAGTCTGGAGGGTGCGGACAAGAAACGGCACGATGCGTTCAACAAGGTTAACGTGATTTATTTTACACTTTTGTCACATTTGTGATGTTTGACGGCCCTGGCCGTTTCTAGCCCAAAGGGTGGTTTTTTTTCCCCCTTTTTTGTGCTTGCAATGGATTCCGAATCATGCTATACTCGGCACATGATACTGAAAGCAGAATGAAAATGTGTAAATCTTCTCTGCATATACCGGTAGGTCAATGGTGATCCCAACTGTCAGCAGCTTTCACAAAGTTTCCCAAGGGATTTGTGTTGGAACACATTGAGAGGTGATAGTAGACACCTTCATGAGCAGACACCATTACCCTTTTACATGTCACGCCCGCCCCCTAGAGGGCGTTCACGCACCACAGTTTGGGAACCCCTGGCCTATGGTGAACACAGTGTTGGCGTGCAGAATGAAAGCAAGCTCCTCCTCTCTCCGCTGCAGTACCTTTGTGCGTGCTGTAGAGGGCCGCGAAGGTGACCACGAAGAAGGACGTGGAGTATTTCCCCGCGTTGACGAGGTGAGGGAAGGCTCGCTTGGTGTCGCGGTAACGCCGCAGACACTGGACGAAGCGGAACCACGCCGGGAGACAGTGGATCACCGCTCGCACGCCGTACGAGTAGGAGTGGCACACGTCGTCTTTACCTGGGGGGGGACGGGGGGACGGACGAAAAAAATAAACATGCTTATTATAAAAATAATAATTTCCACGTGAAAACCTTATTAAACACCATAGAGTCAAGAACATGGTGTGTGTGTGTGTGTGTGTGTGTGTGTGTGTGTGTGCCTACCTTCACTGCTAATGAGTCCGTCGTGTTTGTGCCAGTCCAGCTCGAAGCTATAGAAGCAGATCATGTACTCCAGGTCCATCAGAACAACCACCAGAGAGTTCAGCTGGTCGGCCAGCCAGAAGTCTGCAAACTCCACGCGGTGGAACGGAGCTGTCACCACACGGAACTACACAGGGAAATATAAACAGAGCCGTCACCACACACGGAACTACACAGGGAAATATAAACAGAGCTGTCACCACACAGAACTACACAGGGAAATATAAACAGAGCCGTCACCACACGGAACTACACAGGGAAATATAAACAGAGCCGTCACCACACAGAACTACACAGGGAAATATAAACAGAGCCGTCACCACACGGAACTACACAGGGAAATATAAACAGAGCCGTCACCACACGGAACTACACAGGGAAATATAAACAGAGCCGTCACCACACGGAACTACACAGGGAAATATAAACAGAGCCGTCACCACACAGGGAACTACACAGGGAAATATAAACAGAGCCGTCACCACACAGGGAACTACACAGGGAAATATAAACAGAGCCGTCACCACACACGGAACTACACAGGGAAATATAAACAGAGCCGTCACCACATAACCTGACGCTGCCAGATCCAAGAAGCTTGCTACACAAGTTTGTTTCACAGCTTATTGGGATCTGGGATCTCGGGAGGCAATTCGATGACGGTGGGCTGTTTATTTTTTTCAAGATACTTGGTAGATGATTGGATGGGACCGTCTGTGTATCACCGTGTGGGCGTGCAAACACAACCAATCATATTGACGTGTCTGTATAGCTTCACATCCGGTTTCGCACATATCCCGCCCCTTAGCTCACGCTGATTGGTTCGGTACGGAGCGGTTCGGTGTTAGCTCAACTCCCTGAGAGGTCCCAGATGGTTGCGGTGTTGGGGAACATGGTTACCCAATACCGCCCCCAGCTGGCACCACACGTAACTACGCAAGAAAGTATGATCAGTATGCAGACTTTGCAAGTTTCGCAACAGAGCTGTCACCAGAAATGTATTTTTATAAGTATTGGAGATTAGACGGGCAGCGCTGGCCTAAGGGTTAGAGGAGCGCCGTTGTTGCCGAAAGGTTGCTGGTTCGATTCCCACGACGGGCAGGGAAAAAAAAGAAAAGGAAAAATCTGGGTCGGGAAGTGATTGTCATCACTCACCCAACACCGCTGAAGTGCCCTTGAGCAAGGCACTGCTTTCCAACAAAATAAGACTGTGGTTGTACTGGTCAGCTCCCAGGTTTTAGTGTGTGTGTGTGTGTGTGTGTGTGTGTGTGTGTGTTATCGGCGTACCGATCCCATACCAATGTGTGTAATTCATAAACAATCGAGGACAGTGTTTCTCAAATTGACCCTCTATAACTCTGAACCACTGATCTAGGAATAAATACAATAATACTATTAATAATTGTTGAAGTGCAGCTACAGTACATGTCAGAAAAATACTGTATAAAACAGGTAGCGCAACAATCAACTGAAGCATTCCAAATAAATAATTGATCGACTGAAAATGTCACGTAATGAATTGCATGTTATCGGAAATGACATACTCGTTAGTGTGCGGACTACACCACGCAATGCAACGGAGCCGGTCTGTTTGGACCGACTGACCCCACACCTCGTAGTGTTGTGCTTACCAGCAGCTTGAGGAGCCAGAAGCGTGACTTGTAGTAGCAGGTCTTGGAAGGGTTGATGAGGAACAGGAAGAAGAAGCCGTACAGAGCCAGAGGGTTGGCCTGCATGGGAACCAGGACGCTGTCACTGAAGAGACAGGAGAGCAGGCTGACGCACCACAGCACGCCCAGCAGGCCCGCAATCTACACACACACACACACACACACACACACACACACACACACACACACACACACACACACACACACACACACACACACACACACACACACACACACACACACACACACACACACACACACAAATGTTTATTTATGTCCACATAATGAGAAGTACAGGAATACACATAGACATAAACACTGCCAGGAGAGCAGACAGTTACAACGTGCATGGACGGCAAAGCATCATTACATACAGTACAGCTGACATGTCGGACACATGACAGCAGACATAAATCATGGATAAAGGAAACAACGCCTCCTCCAAATTTGCCCGGCTTCCTATAATGGCTGAAACTGAGCAGTACCTCGCTAACTGCTTGGCTCTCCTTTGCACACATGCACGCACACACACACACACACGCACAGCGCAAGAGGTTTGTTCACACCATCTCTGAAGTACATTTCACTGCCTGAAATGTTGTGACAGCTGTATTGTACCTGCATTTAACACCTTGAATATTAATAGATATACAATATTATAGCGCTTCTGACGAAAGCGAATGGGGACCAGCGGTGGCACGAACCAACAACTACTACAACTGGTTCTCCGGGACGAATCACAGGGTCTTCAAAATATGAGGCCCTGTGCATTCTATTGGCAAGGAGAGCCACAGCGCTGGAGGTCAGGACGGTACTACAGTAATAGTATGTGACATGTAAAATGTAAGTTGTGTTCATCCTGAGCAAAGTTTACAATGTTCTGTTTTATAATATGTGCAAGGATACCGTTTACACGTTTGTGCATCAGCATTTTATTTGCAATACACGCCGTAATTAACATTTAAAATTAAACTATGACTGACTATACAAATGCTTATACTGGAAAATGTTCACGTTTACTATTCAATCACAATTAATTATCAATACTTTACAACTTTGATATCTCAAAACCTAAAAAAGAAAGAAAGAAAACTATCCCAGAAAAACAAAACCTGCAGACCTGGCTTAAATGCAAGGCACTAATGTAACATGATCTTTATGTTACGCTCTTACTTACTGTAAACATATTGCAAATGAAAGTGTGTAATATGTACTTACTGTGTGTGTGTGTGTGTGTGTGTGTGTGTGTGTGTGTGTGTGTGTACCTCAAACAGATGTTGGTGGGAGAGGTTGTTCCTGGGGTTGAGTTCAAAGATGAGTACATGGTTAACCCCTGCCTGTCTCCAGCCATAGGTGTTGATCCCTGCCAGAGAACACACAGTAGGTCAGGCTAGGCCATTTGTGGTGCTTTAACCCAATAAAAGATTAGAGATATAATTCTCCAATATGCTGTTACAGTATGGCCAATAACCGATATAAACCGATGTCGATACGATCTCCTTCTGTATTAACCCATTCTGGGCAGGAACCCCTGTGGGTGTTTTAAGCATTATGTTATGCTTTAGGTATTGAAAAATCGTGAAAATGTGGTGCAAATATTTGACGGCATATTATTCTGAGAGCGAACGTTTTTAACTCAAATCTTTGCTTCTGGAAGGTCCCTGAAATACATATTTTCAGATGGGGGTCGGCGGGGAATTACATATAATGTTTGGGGGTCAAATAGTTTGAGAACCACCGACATATAGAAACATGACGTTTTTTAGAAAGTTGTCGACGTCAGGCCTAAATGCTACTGTTATTAGCCTACTTCCCAGGCAGCAAAAAAAATAAAAACAAGGGGGAAAGCCTGTGATTATAACTAGTATAATTATATAGCCTTAAAGTAGGCCTGGGATGAGGGAAACCAGGCTAGAACAGAACGTGAACGGAACTTAAGTGTGCAAAGGCTATTATGAAGTGCTTACAGGAGGCCTCCGAGCACCCAGAGGGTGTCAGGGGAGCAGTAAGGAGCACCCAGAGGGTGTCAGGGGAGCAGTAAGGAGCACCCAGAGGGTGTCAGGGGAGCAGTAAGGAGCACCCAGAGGGTGTCAGGGGAGCAGTAAGGAGCACCCAGAGGGTGTCAGGGGAGCAGTAAGGAGCACCCAGAGGGTGTCAGGGGAGCAGTGAGGAGCACCCAGAGGGTGTCAGGGGAGCAGTAAGGAGCACCCAGAGGGTGTCAGGGGAGCAGTGAGGAGCACCCAGAGGGTGTCAGGGGAGCAGTAAGGAGCACCCAGAGGGTGTCAGGGGAGCAGTGAGGAGCACCCAGAGGGTGTCAGGGGAGCAGTAAGGAGCACCCAGAGGGTGTCAGGGGAGCAGTAAGGAGCACCCAGAGGGTGTCAGGGGAGCAGTAAGGAGCACCCAGAGGGTGTCAGGGGAGCAGTAAGGAGCACCCAGAGGGTGTCAGGGGAGCAGTAAGGAGCACCCAGAGGGTGTCAGGGGAGCAGTAAGGAGCACCCAGAGGGTGTCAGGGGAGCAGTAAGGAAAGGAGGCGGATTAAAAACAGCCAAAGAAAATGCTAAGTAAGTGTTTTAAAGCAGGTTAGAGAAACAACAGCACAGCCATTTTATAAGTCAGTGGATAGAGACACTGTTAACATTTTAAAAGAAGTATATTTAAATGCAAGTACAAAGAAGAAGACACAGCAGTGTTGATAAATCTGTGGATGAAGCTACTGTAAAACCAGTATTAAATGCAACTTAAAAAAGAAGCTAGTGTAAAAGCTAAGTGTTTAAATACAGGATAGAGAGAAAACACCAAAGGGAGTTCATACGTTAGTTGATAAAGCTACTGTAAAATGAGTTCTAAATGACAGTAAATTATCAAAGCAACAACCGATACTGGTGTTTATCTGAGTACTGTATTATTAGATATTGTATTATCATACTCGTACTAAAAAGAAATGGGGGAAAAAAAAACGTATGGACTGCAAACTTAAGGAACGAGTGTCAGAACTGTGTGTATGTGCGTGCTCGTGTGCACGTGCGTGTGCGTATACCTAGCAGGAAGAGGAACTCTATTAACAGGAAGCCTCCCCTGTAGATCCTCACCAGGGGCCAAACATCGCGTTGGCCAATCGTCACGGCTCCTGGAGAGAGAGAGAGAGAGAGAGAGAGAGAGAGAGAGAGAGATCCAAAGAATAGTTACAGTACAACCAACACATGATCAGAAATGGCAAGATTAACAGTTTGACTGGTTTAAACGCATTTTAATCAACCCCCCTTCACTGCCGAGATTGTTGTATTACCTTTAGAGCATACGCTGAATTATCTGGGCTTTTAATCCGCGAAAATCCAGCGAAAAAAGGTCCCTTAGTTTGTTGTGATTCGATCGCACCATCCGCCATCTTGGTGCACCCGGAAGACGCAGCACAAGACCCGTCTCCATGAGGCGTTGTTGTACCCCATTCATTTGCATTGGCCTCAATTTCCCAGAAGCCCTAGCAGCCCACAGCATGTGACGATTTCCGGTTTCGTCATCAAAACAAAACCATCTAGTCTCTTTCTCCGCGGCGAAGACAGAGTTTCTTTTTATTTATTACAATACGGCGGATTAAACACATAAAACAAAAGGCGGGTATGTCGTATATCGCAGCGACAGTAACCTGGAGTATACCATTCCTGGCAGTAAAACGTAACTAATCTTATATTCATACAAAGCATTTGAAGCTCTATGAATGGCATCGAGGCTATGCATGGTGGTTTTAGGTGTCTGAGTGTCAGGTGTCAACGTGATCTATTCCATGCCGATCGTGTTTACGTTTACAACTCAATGTGCCGGTGGAAGTGTCATCCTCTTTCTAGAAAGAGAAGGTGGAGCAGAGGAGGAGAAGCCTTCTTGCTCTCTGCTGCCAGAGGACGCCAGGGGTACTTTTCTCTGCTTGCATCACTAGTAGTGCTCCGTTGGATTGGGGATTCACTCCAAGACCGACGGATCACGTAACTGAAAGGGGAGACATTTCTCTCACCCTCCGTTGCGTAGTGCTTCTTGCGTCGATTACGTTTCCGACTCTGTAAAGCACTTTAAGCAACACCAACACCTTTGCTGCCAAGGAGGGCATTGACATTCCCATTTATATTTTTTGCAGGTGAAATCCTGGCTCACTGTAGTGGAAACACAGCTTATGTCGCTGGTTGAGTTGAATGTTTGGTATGTTTGTATGGAAGTGTGTGTGTGCGTGTTTGTTTTGTTACCTGTGATAATCACCGTCACCACTAGGACCAGGAACACCCCGCAGTAGAGACCCACTCTGAAGGTGGTCCACGCAGGGGCAGGCTGCAGGGACACAAACACTGTTTACTACAGACCACCATTATATATCGATTTTATTATTTTATTTTATTTTAAATAAAAAAAGAAAAGAAAAAAAGAAACACTTCGTTGGCAGTCCAGGACATCATAAAACACAAGTTAAATAAGTCCTTGGCAGTCATTGAGTTCTAATGATGGGCATTTTTATAGCGCTTTTCCAAGTGCTCAAAGCGCCTTACAAATGGTTCATTCATTCATACATTCACAAGCCTTACAATGGTTCATTCATTCATTCACAAGCCTTACAATGGTTCATTCATTCATACATTCACAAGCCTTACAATGGTTCATTCATTCATACATTCACAAGCCTTACATGGTTCATTCATTCATACATTCACAAGCCTTACATGGTTCATTCATTCATACATTCACAAGCCTTACATGGTTCATTCATTCATACATTCACAAGCCTTACATGGTTCATTCATTCATACATTCACAAGCCTTACAATGGTTCATTCATTCATACATTCACAAGCCTTACATGGTTCATTCATTCATACATTCACAAGCCTTACATGGTTCATTCATTCATACATTCACAAGCCTTACATGGTTCATTCATTCATACATTCACAAGCCTTACAATGGTTCATTCATTCATACGTTCACAAGCCTTACAATGGTTCATTCATTCATACGTTCACAAGCCTTACAATGGTTCATTCATTCATACGTTCACAAGCTAGCACCGACCGTCTCAACTGGAGGCAACGTGGGGTTCAGTGTCTTGCCCAAGGACACTTCCACATGTCAGGACATGAGGAGCCGGGTTTCGAACCGCCGACCCGCGGACACATTGGACGACCTGCTCTACCGCCTGAGCCACAGACACCCTTAATAAACTGTCCCTGTACCGCAGCACAACTTAGGACATTTCATTTAGTTTGGATTAAAGGAGAATTCCGGATTAACTGTTTTCCACTCTGGTGGAAAGGTTTTTATTTTATTTTATTGTTTTCGACCCCCTACCACTGATTGTTGGTTATAATAAGACCAGATTACGATAAGAAAATGCTGGTCCGGAATTCTCCTTCAACAACTTCAGTGTGTGTGTGTGTGTGTGTGTGTGTGTGTGCACGTGTGTGCGTCTGACCTGTGCAGCCCCCAAGGGTGGCACCCTCAGTCTCTTCATGGCCTTCTGTCTGTCCCCTCCCTCCAGCTCTGTTGTAACCAACGCCTGATGGGGAGAACAGAGAGGCGTGGTTGGTGGAAAGAGATGGGAGGAGAAAGTAAAACCATTAAGTACACATTTTGATACACGTTTGAGTGAGTGAGTGAGTGAGTGAGTGTGCGCGCGCGCACCTCGGTCTCGGAGATAATCTGCGTGATCTTCTTGCAGGTGTAGAACGGGGCGACTTCGACATGTGCCACCCTCCAGTCTGCCCCTCTGGACGTCTCCAGAATCTTATCATGTTTCTTCAGGATCTTACGGAAGCCTGTGAAGTTCAGGTTCTGAAACACACAGGGGGAGAGAGAGAGAGAGAGAGAGAGAGAGATAAGAGACAGGAGGAGAGATAAAGAGAATGGAAAGCGATAGGGAGACAGAAAGACAAAAGGGCCTTTCTGTGTGGAGTTTGCATGTTCTCTAGAGTAGGTAAAAAAATGAAGAGTACTGTGTGTATATTAGAACGGTAGCATAGGGAAAGGGGACCGTACAACCAGAAGGTTTTATACCAGCAGCAACCAACCCACCTAGTGACCTACAGTAGAGGTTGTGTGGCAGAGGACTTCACCCTTAACGTGTGATATTAATATAGTGTGAATAATGATAGATTTCATCACATGCCATGTGCGTGCATGAAGTTTGAAGACAACTGATACTAATGTGTTCACATCAGTTAACTGTGCGCGCACAGTGTGTGTGTGTGTGTGTGGTTTCTGCTCATTGGTGATGAGAAGCTGATGATGTATTGATGAAGTACATATCTGAAACCCTTGTAGCCCCCTTTTTGAAACTAGCTCCTTGCCACTCGCCCTACACACCTCCACTTGGTTGGAGCATAGATATATAAATCATAGAGACAGCACTGGATGGGAGGGGAATCCCGGTGCCGTCTCTATTATGTATATATCTATGCTCAAACCGAGTGGAAGTGTGTAGGGCGAGTGGCGAGGAGCTAGTTTCAAAAAGGGCCAATGTCTCTGCAGCTGTAATTTTCTCTCTCTCTCTCTGTGTGTGTGTGCGTGCGTGCGTTGTTTGCGTGCGTGCGTTATGGAGTCATTCGTTTTGCATACCTGATAGTTCTGCAACAGTATCAGGCTGAGGTAGAACTCGGAGAAGGCGAGCTGCAGGTCCTTGATGTTCCGGTGCTTACACCTCTCCTGTTGGGACAGGGCGAACACCGTCTTCCTCTTCCGCAGGCCGGGCCCGTAGGCGGTGCTCTCTCTCTGGGCGTCCAGCGACGACTGCAGCTCGTTCTGCAGCGTGGCGAAGCGCCGCTGGGCCTCGGCCAGCTTTTCTGGAGGGAGAGAGAGAGAGAGAGAGAGAGAGAGAGTAAGGGCCGATTCATACTCCTATTTTACCGCTGTTTCGGCGCTGCAGTGCCGAAACTATTTCGGCTCGTCAGAAATTTTCAGTAGCACCGAAGAGTCGACTTTAGGACAGTACCCCCCCCCCCCCGAACCTCAAATGACGTCACATTGTAGGCTCTACAGAGCCGAACCGACTTTTATTCGGCTCTAAAATAGGAGTATGAATCGGCCCTTAGGCAGCGGGAAAACTCGACATTCTGGGTGGTTGCACTGAAACGACTATGGAAATACAAGGGATGTGATCTTGTGTGTGTGTGTGTGTGTGTGTGTGTGTGTGCCAAGCCCCCATTGAGGCTCTACAACGTCGAGGCGCTTGGCCCTGGTGGTAAGACCGGGGACTGCAGGCGGACCCGTGGAGTTGGGACGAGGAAACCCCTCGTCGTCGAAGCTGGGGTTTAACATTGAGCGCCCGTTTTTGCACTTCAGGCATTTTGGACACCAAATGTGGTGGGAATCGCTCCGGGTTCAGTCTCTATCCTTTTGATACTCTATGGCGTGCGCCAGGAGGAACATCGTAGTAGTAAAAGTAGCAGTACTAGTAATAATAGAAGTATTACTAATAGTTGTAGTAGTACTAGCAGCAAAGTATTAGTATACTATTTAGTAGTGGTAGTAATAGCAAGCAGCAGCAGCAGTAGTAGTAGTAGTAGATGCGTTAATAGTTCCAGTAGTAGTATTAGGACTAGCTAGTACTATTAAAGTAGTACAATTTACAATTTAGGCATTTAGCAGACGCTCTTAATCCAGAGCGATTTACATTAAGCAAGAACAAAAGCATGGGAATACATCACATAAAAGCATTTATCATGAAACATGCGTAAGCTAAGAAAGTAACAGTGGAATATCTATATAATGAAACTATACATATAAACTATACATAATATACTACTATGCTATACATATGTACTATGGCGTGCTATGACTACATACAATGCAATTATAGTGCTGTCTACATAACATGCTATAAGTCTGTATCAAATGCTATCCAAGTCTACAGAGATGCTATCTAAGGGGGTGGGGTAAGTGCTATGGGCCATGATGGAGTCTGAAAAGGTGGGTTTTCAGACTACGGCGGAAGATTGGGAGTGATGCTGCAGTTGTGTAGCCTGGTTAATAAACCAGACTAATATCGCACGGACCGCGGGATATTAGTCTGGGGAGGCTCAGCTTGGATTTCATTTCCAGGGCGGCGGGTTGAAACATTTTCTCTTTGACGCAATTGGTCAGAGCTACTGTCAGTCAAAGGTCTCAAGCATTGAAAGTCACTGTACCAAAGCCCGCCCATATTGCATACCGTGTCCCGATTGGCCGCTCCATTTCTCTGGTGTAGGAAATGGGCGTACAATTGAGCCTCTCCAGACCGAAATCCGCCGGCAGGCAATTTCTTTTTGCCAACGGCTGATTCGGTCTGGTTTATTAACCAGGCTAGCAGTTGTGACTGCAATGGGAAGTGCATTCCAACACAGTTTTGGAGCCAGAAGGGAGAAGAGTTTGGGGACATGTGGAGCGTTGTTTGTCCCGGCGTTTTTAGTGAGGGTACTTCCAAGCTTCCCTGCGCTGATCTGAGTGGTATTATTAGTAGTACTTAGTTCTATTAGCCCATTCTGAACGGGAACCCATGTTGGTGTTGGCATCATGTTATGCTTTAGCTATTGAAAAATAGCAGATCTACAAGCCCATAGTGCGCCACCGAGTGGCGCGCTACGAGCTTGTAGGTCTGCTATTTTTTGAAAAATCGAAGAACGACTGACATTTTTAGAATCTGATCTCAGGTCAGAATGGGTTAATCAGACCAGTGTGTGTCCAGTGGAAACCTCGTATGAATCTGATCTCAGGTCAGAATGGGTTATTAGTAGTTCTAGTTGTAGCAACGGTAGTAGCAGCTCTTTACCAGAGTAGAAAGTGTTGATCTTTGCCAGCTCCTTTTCACATGTCTGGAAGAACTTCTCCTCGAACTTGGCATAGTACCGCTTAACCGTATCCTCATCTGTAACTGCAGAGAGAGAGAGAGAGAGAGAGAGAGAGAGAGAGAGAGAGAGAGAGAGAGAGAGAGAGAGAGAGGACACAGGCCGTTAGTGAGTTCACATATTATTACAAAGCACAGGGACATTATCAGGAAACAGAAGCTATTTTTTCACTCCGTCTCAGATTGAGTTACGTCTGTTGAAACACAACCCAGTCAGTCACACGCACACAATCACGGAGTATTGGGGGCTGAAAACAACAGATCAACAGGTTCCAATAAACAGTACGTTGTTGCTTCTATTCTCAAGCTTCGATTCTACAAAACGTCTTCTAAATCATGACAGTTTTCTGAAACAGCTCATGTTTCTATGTCAGTGGCGCTCAACAATTTCATGTCAAGGACCCCCAGAATTATCTGTATTTGGCCCTCCCAGAAGCAAAGATACGAGTTAAAAATGTTCGTTCTGAAAAAATATATATTCCAAATTTGCGACACATTCAGTTTTTTTCCAAAATAGCAGATCTACAAGATCATAGCGCAGCCCTCGGTGCCGCGCTATGATCTTGTAGATCTTGTATATAGATCTGCTATTTTTCAATAGCTAAAGTATAACATAATGCTTTAAAACACCAAAAGGGGCTCCCGCCCAAAATGGGTTAATATTTAATATCATATTGTCCATGTTTATATACTCTATACAACACATAATGATTGGTTAGGATAACATTTCACTCGTCAAGAACATGCGTGGGATTGCAGCTTTAATTTGTTGGTAGTTGACCAACTCGACCTTTCACCTCATCTATGATATGATACACTCTCACTACAGAAGGGGAAAAAAAGCCTTTTACTGTGATTTTGTTTTTCGGGTGACACAGTGCACACACAGTGCACACACACAGCGCACACACAGTGCACACACAGCGCACACACACAGTGCACACACAGCGCACACACACAGCGCACACACACAGTGAACACTGCAGCTGTACTGTCTTGGTGAACCATTTTTAGCTGCTGGCACGGCCACAAGGGGGAGGCCTTCTCCCCTTTCCGTATCAAGGCCCATTGTTGACTTTGGCATTTGAGCCAGGGAACCACCATGTGATGACATTTAGCCTCTGATCATAATTTTGCTATCGGATGGATAGGATTTTTGTGTATCGACGTTGGTGCTAAATCATTAGGCAAAAGTTGATCAAAATAACAATTATTCTACATTCTCTAATCGTGTAGATCGTATATTCAGTATTGCAGATGTTTATCCCATTCTGACCGGGAACCCATTTTGGTGTTTAGCATCATGTTATGCTTTAGCTATTGAAAAATAGCAGATCTGGTCTGCTATTTTTGAAAAATCGAAGAACGACTGACATTTTTTAGAATCTGATCTCAGGTCAGAATGGGTTAATCAGACCAGTGTGTGTCCAGTGGAAACCTCGTATGAATCTGATCTCAGGTCAGAATGGGTTAATTCTCTTGAGAGTGTACAATGAAACCAAAAGGACCCGTACGGTCCCGTACTCACTCTCATGAGTTAAGGATCTATAAGGGTCCATTTGGTTCACCACCTCTCCATCATCTAGCTGGGGGGGGGGGGGGGGGGACCTGCAACCCACCCCCTCAAGGACCACTGGTTGAAAACCCCTGTCATGGTCAGTTGGACATGTACATAGCAGAGGCTTTCTGGCACGTAGAAGACAGTGCCGTCCGTGCACACAGTTCTGTGGCACGGTACCATTCGATGTACAGATGTTTGTCAACACACAGTTCTGTGGCACCGTACCATTCGATGTACAGATGTTTGTTATCACACAGTTCTGTGGCACCGTACCATCCGATGTACAGATGTTTGTTAACACACAGTTCTGTGGCACCGTACCATTCGATGTACAGGTGTTTGTTATTACACAGTTCTGTGGCTCGGTACCATTCGATGTACAGATGTTTGTTAACACACAGTTCTGTGGCTCGGTACCATTCGATGTACAGACGTTTGTTATCACACAGTTCTGTGGCACCGGAACCATTCGATGTACAGATGTTTGTTATTACACAGTTCTGTGGCACCGGAACCATTCGATGTATGGGGCGTTTGGAGGAGGAGGGATACACTATGGACTTAAAATGGTTCTTCGTCCAAACCCTCACAATCTTTACTTTAGTTAGGAATTGGGATACGTCATCCCAAGAATGCATAACTGTGATGTTTTTCTTTGTGTGGTTCCTTTTTGCATTATCAGCAAACAAACAAAACCTATATACTGTACATAACACAGTATATGTATTCTTTGTGCTGACTGCACTGCAGTCTCTGCACAATACAGATGCCCAGACACAGTATACCACTGGAGCACACACACACACACACACACACACACACACACACACACACACACACACACACACACACACACACACACACAGTCAGACTGTGCAGCAGTGTCAGTGATTCATCACACTTCAGAGTGGCTGGATTTAGACAAGACACCAAATTAACTAAATTGGGGTGTCTATGGCTAGTCCACGAAAACAGACACACAGTACAAAACATACACAAACATACTGTACGCTGTGTGCACGCACACACGCACACACACACACACACACACACACACGTAGACTCTAGTCTAATCTCCTTATCCCATTTTTGCCTTATTCTGCTCGTTCCTCTCTCTGCGCGTCTTGGCGTCCTTATGACTATTATCATCATTATGCCGTTATGACAGGTCTGTGGCAGTAATAAGGCTAGGCTGTACTTTTCATCTGGCAATTGCTGTTTTTTTCCCCTCCCCTCCTTTCCAGGAACTCCCTGCTTTAAACCCATACAGTTGCACGTGGTACAACAAGGTAAACAAACAGCCACCACATTTACTTAGGTTGCACATCAGTGCCACAAGTTGAAAATAGCAGATGTACAAGCTCACAACGCACGGCGCTTTGATCGCATCGTGTGCTTGAAGATCTGCTATTTTTAACTACCCTAGGCGGGGGTTTGGCGAAAGGGCCTTTCTATGTTCTCCCTGTGTCCCCTAGGGTACCGTAGGTAGGTAGTGGTACCCTCACAAAAAACATGCAGTAATCCTGGTCTCTAAACTGACTCCCCCTGGCCAGCCGGGGCGCCTGATGGAGGGACAAGGAACTGGTTGGAATAATGTGTTCCGTCCATGCGCTACGTCCAAACAGGGAAACTCCCTCCTGTCAGGTCAGTGTAAAGGAGCGCCTTGGACACTCATGCATGAAGGAAGCATGAGTTCAAGTCCGTTGCTCTCCCCTTGTCCCCCATATATGGGGACTAGGTTGGCGGAGGGTGTGTAGAACCCAGGGTCACATTAGATAATTGACACAGGGGTGAAAAATGAGTTACAAAATCGCAGGCAAAGAATCTGCTATTTTCATGCAACACTGCACGCAACAAAGTGTATATTACAATAGCAAGCCTGAGTGACGAAGGCATCTCAATGGTACTGAATTACTCGTGTATTAAGACACACTTTGTTATCACTGTTTGACTACAGTCAGTGTACTTTTTAGTTAAGCTATGCTTAAAATAACGGAATGTTTAAAAACTAAACTGAATGAATCTGTCTCTTTTGGAGACACGCCCCCAAAAAGTGAACCTGAGCCCTCCCTCTTCCGCCCCAAGCGTAGTGCCCCGCCATGCCTCCGACTCTTTGGACAAATACGAGCAAAACCTTTAAGTTGCCCCAAAAAACACATTGAAACCTCATCCATATAATGGAATGACAGGACGGGTCAGCTCCATATATGGAGGTCTAAGGCTTTGAGGTCAGAGATGTAGTGTAGAGTTGCTGGCCGGCTCCATTATGTGCATGTGATCTAGGTGATGATCCAGTCTTCTCCATGTATGGCTAGGCTATCCAGGGTTAGCCGATCTTCATATATGGAGATGGCCATATATGGTGGCGTACCGTGTCACAAAGCGTGATGTCACGAGGCGTGTGACCATATATGGAGGCGTGACCAACACACGGAGATGCAGGATTTCATAGTAAAATGTGACCTACGGGTCGCAATAATGTCACTTCACTTGGTTGAGAATGCTGTTGATATTAGCTGCATGTTTACATAAAGCCAACTCACTAGCAGTCACTATAGCCAGAGAGGTGAGTCATCCCATAGGCTGGTTTCCACTACATACAATAGCAGGGTCATACAGAGCTTACTCATTTACCCACGCCACTTAGCCAAGATGTCGTGTTTTTTTCCGAGACATAAGACGATCTGTGAGCTCAACGCGGGTCTGCTGGTGGTGTGAATAAGCGGTTGATGACTGTGTGTGTGTGTGTGTGTGTGTGTGTGGTTGCGCGCACGTGCATGTGTGTGTGTGTGTGTGTCCGTGCGCATGTGTGTAATGCTACGCTGCAATGTAGCAAGTTGTGTCTCTCTCTCCACTCCATCCTAATTTTACAGCTTCAGAGGTTAACCCATTTTGACCCATTCTAAGAAAATGTCTTCTAAATCCTAAGTTTTCTGAAAAACCTATGTTTCTATATAGTCTGAAAACCCACCTTTTCAGACTCCATCATGGCCCGTAGCACTTAGATGTAGACTAGCATTTTATACAGATTTATAGCATGTTACGTAGACAGCACTAGAATTGCATTTTATGTAGTCATACCACTTTATAGTATATATGAATACTAGTATAGTATGTATAGTTTATATGTATAGTTTCATTATATAGATATTCCACTGTTACGTTCTTAGCGCATGTTTCATGATAACTACCTTTTTTATGTACGTATGTGATGTATTGCCATGCTTTTTGTTCTTGCTTAAAGGAGAATTCCATACTAAAAGGCTTTCTTACCTTTCTCTGTAGTTGTTACGTCCCCATCAAAGAGGTCCAGGTGTTATTTTGTGCAAAAGCTCCTTATTGGCTATTTCCCCTACCATAATCCCTAAATGAATTGCATTGAATTGAATGGGGCTATGGGGTGTTGTGCTAATTCGCTTATTTCCATCGAAATAAGTAGTAAACTGTGCCGCTTGGGTTATTATTTACATTATGAAGAGAGGATATATACAAAATATAATTTTGAGCGATGGAAATAAGCGAATTAGCACAACACCCCATAGCCCCATTCAATTCAATGCAATTCATTTAGGGCTTATGGTAGGGGAAATAGCCAATAAGGAGCTTTTGCACAAAATAACACCTGGACCTCTTTGATGGGGACGTAACAACTACAAAGAAAGGTAAGAAAGCCTTTTAGTATGGAATTCTCCTTTAATGTAAGTCGCTCTGGATTAAGAGCGTCTGCTAAAGGCCTAAATCAGTGGTGCTCAACCGCTGTTCATGTCAAGGACCCCCAGAATGTCCTGTATTTGACAGTGGACCCCCATCTGAAAAGATGTTGTTCCAGGGATTGGGTTAACTCGGTTAAACAACGTTCCGTTGTAATATTCATTCATATCCAATGATATGGCGATCTGAGCTGAAGTCATCCCAAGGAGGAGGCGCGTCTGAACCTCTTATCTCCAGCTTCAACTGAGCATATTTGTTTCCGTGGTTGAGTGACAGACAGCTGATATTTTCTCACACATGTATAAAATGTCTCATGTGCCCGGGACCAAGCCAAAAGCACTGCTACTACTACTAGTGCATTATACAACATCCGACACACTGAAAAAACACTCCTGGTGGGGGATGGCATTCAGTTACATATATTTTTGGGGGTCCAAATTTTTTTTGAGAACGACTGACATAGAAACAACATAAAGGTTTTTCAGAAAACTGTCAGGACATTTTGGATTATCGGCCTATAGGTTAAATACGATGGCTTTACCCTATAGTACGTAAAACATCTTGCCTTTTTTTTAATACCCCTCTTCCAGGACAGCAGTCATAATGTGTACAATGTTTGACATTTTCCACACACTTCTGTTTGGGGTGTTATGTGACTGTTGTTTAGTCCGAGCGGAAAACACAAGGGTTTTTAGTCACAGTAATTCTTAGAATAAGCGGAAGGTGGAAGCCGGCTGTAGACATAAATTTAGATGTGCAAAACTGGAACAGAGCGAGACAGTCTGTCCGTTCGTCTGTCACACAGCGTGACCCAGAATGGCTCATTTAACCCCTTTTCGTGTTAGCATTATGGTATGCTTTAGCTATTGAAAAATAGCAGATCTACAAGCTCGTAGCGCGGCACCGAGTGCCGCGCTACGAGCTTGTAGGTCTGCCATTTTTGAAGAATCGTGAAAATGTGGCGTAAATTTCAGTGTGAACATTTTTAACTCAAATCTTCTGGGAGGTCACGTCTGGAACAACATATTTTCAGATGGGGGTCGGCGGCCAATTACATATATTTTTGGGGGTCCTTGACATGAAATAGTTTGAGAACGACTGACAGAAAACTGTCAGGATTTAGAGGGCATTTGTAGAATTGACGTCAGGCCAAAATGGGTTAATGGTCATATAATAATCAGAATGGAACAGCCTAGTACTGTATGTATGAATCACAGGATCATAGCAAGATAACCAAGCACGTAAATAGATTATTAGAAGAATGTGTTTGCGGCAGACACTGTACCAGCAACATGTCGGATATGGCCAGCCAGCCAGTCAGTCAGCCAGCCAGCCAGTCAGTCAGTCAGTCAGTCAGTCAGCCAGCCAGCCAGTCAGTCAGCCAGCCAGCCAGTCAGCCAGCCAGCCAGCCAGTCAGCCAGCCAGCCAGCCAGTCAGCCAGCCAGCCAGTCAGCCAGCCAGCCAGCCAGCCAGCCAGTCAGCCAGCCAGTCAGCCAGCCAGCCAGCCAGTCAGCCAGTCAGCCAGCCAGCCAGCCAGTCAGTCAGTCAGCCAGCCAGCCAGTCAGTCAGCCAGCCAGTCAGTCAGTCAGCCAGCCAGTCAGCCAGCCAGCCAGTCAGTCAGCCAGCCAGCCAGCCAGTCAGTCAGTCATTCAGCCAGCCAGTCAGTCAGTCAGCCAGTCAGTCAGTCAGCCAGTCGGTCAATCGGTCAGCACTAACGTCCGACTCATTTATTTGGCCATAGATAGCGCCATATAAAAAAAGGCACAGCTCTAGTGGCTCAGAGGGCAATAATAGCACAATAACTAATACATAATGGTAATATGACTAAAACGGAATCAGCGATGACTAATATGGACATACCGTAATATAATGCCATATGTTTTAAAAACCATACATGACCCATCCGCCGTATATACTCACCCATAATTGGGATGCAATACAGTCTCTTTATGAAAAGGTGACCGCCATACCGCCATAGCAGGTTATATTAGGTCACACGAGTTATAAGGTGACCACACACACACACAGGAGATGAACAGATTAGGTTCAAATTATAACAAGTTCCGAATAATAGAAAAAATAGGATGCTTCACTGAATAGTAGTGATTGTAGACTAGAGGGTCAAATAGTTTCCCACACAGACGGTTGTCGGTCTAGCCCATTCTGGACGGGAACCCCTTTTGGTGTTTTAACTAAGCATTATGTTATACTTTAGCTATTGAAAAATAGCAGGTCTACAAGCTCGTAGCTTGTATGTCTGCCATTTAGTTTTTTTTTTTATTATTTCAGAGCGAACGTTTTTAAGTCAAAAATCTTTGCTTTCTCTATCTTTGGGTCCCTGGAACTACATATTCTCAGATGGGGGTCGGCGGCCAATTACATATAAATTGTTGGGGTCCTTGAAATGAAATATTGATCACCACTGACATAGAAACATAGGTATTTCGGAAAATGAATGTCAGGATTTAGAAGACATTTTTTAAATTTCGACGTCAGGCCTAAATGGGTTAATGCAGTGTGATGTAATTTACGGTATATGTTGTAACTTGGATTGTGTTGATGGAAAGCAATGTGGGAAAAACCACAGAAGGTGTTCCGTTTAATCATATCCTATCCTATAAGTTCATAGTCTTGCTGCTGTACAGTGGTACCGCTTTGGGAGTTGATCACCACTGACAGCCAATGTATTTTTATTATTGAACTGTTGATGACCACTGACCATGGAAGAACAGGTGCTGTCAAACTAGGAAGGGTATGGCCTGGTCAGCCTGCAATGACATGCATAAGATCTGGTCAATCCCAGCTTAGTAAGATGTTTGAAGTAAAAATATTTAACCGTCATCGAGCCAATTTTACTCTCAAAGAAATTAGAGAAACGGTTGGATGGCACTCTTACACCCGCCTTCAAATGAGAGCGCAAAATCTCTCTTGGAAGAGCCACCCATCGACTAATCTAATATATGGCATCCTTCCCCGTGTTTCTTCACTAGTCCGATCCAGAAGAACACAGTTTGCCGGCCACTGCTACAGAGCTGACAATGAGGTTATATATTCCCTTCTTCTCTGGAGTCCTGCCTCAAAGCAGACCAGAGGTAGAAACCGTCGTTCCCTGAGGTCATCGCTAGGGACACTGTCACACATGCCTCAGTAAGCAGGAACTGGGGATGGCAATAAAGGACCGGAAAGTCAGGCGAGGCATTGTGAAATCCATGATCTCGACCACGGGCGGAAAATGATGATGATGAAGAACAGGTGCATGCATACTGCCAAACTACCGGGTTTAGGCGTTCAAATGACTGGCTGTCTGTAACATAACTGTGATGTCATTTGTTTTGTGAGTAATGAGTATGTGATGTAAGGACACTGTGTACAGTAATGCACGGTGAGATCAGATCGCACCAAACGTCACAAGTGTGCTATTAATAGTTTACATTGATTATGCCGCGTACTGTGACGAAGGTCTTTAGCAGCACACAGACTCAGAGCATTCTGTTTTTGGAGGGCGATATGATATCATGCCATGAAAACAACACCCGGTGATTAAATAATGACAGTACTGCCTTACATTACAACATGGCCATGTCATTCTGTAAAGGCTGCCACTATAAGACCTATCATAAAGCTCATATTATGATGAGATAGCTGCAGCACATAGTGTAACAGGATGAGGAACGATTACAGAATACAGACGCATCGTAGTCACGCACGCGCACGCACGTACACGCGCACACACACACAGCAGACCCATGCATGTCCTTGTGTGTGGTGTCGTGGGTTCGAATCCCGCCTGTGTGTGATCAAGGCGGGCAAGACTAAGACAACTACAAGGCAATGCTTCCTCTCTCTCGTCTCTGATCTTCTACAGCAGTGGATTTCAACCATTTTCATATCAAGGCCCATTATGTTATGTATTCGGAATTTGAGCCACGGAACCACCATTTGATGAGATTTAGCCTCGCAGACCCAGAACTAAAGAATATTTCGTTCTACGCTCTCAAGAGTTCAAGATTCACAAGGGTCCATTTAACCCATTCTGACCTGAGATCAGATTCATACGAGGTTTCCACTGGACACACACTGGTCTGATTAACTCATTCTGACCTGAGATCAGATTCTAAAAATGTCAGTCGTTCTTCTGCTATTTTTCAATAGCTAAAGCATAACATGATGCCAACACCAAAACGGGTTCCCGTTCAGAATGGGTTAAGCAATATTACACGAGAGGGTGTGGTTTAACGTGATCATTGCCACGACAGTGATGCTGTCAGGAACGAGACGTAGTAGAGTTCCGCAAGCATCACTGAAGTGGCAATAATCACGTCAAACCACACCCTGGGGTGTAATATTGTAATTATACAACAGTTACCCATAAAACTAAGAAAATCGCTGAATAAATATATATTTTGAATGACAGATGTAGTCACTACGACCACAAATGTCCCAAGAAACTAGCTAGCCTATAGCCACCGAGTTTGCTAGTGCTCTGGGAGAACAGAGCAGCTGAATTCTTTGTTTTGATTAGGTGGTGAACGGTGCTGTTTTAAATCCACGGCTAAAAGGCTGTTTCAACCAATCAGATTGCTTCCTCGAAACGACCTGTGGTATAATTGGTTATAATAACACACCTGGAACTCCCTCAAGGACCACTGGTTGAAGACCACCGCTCTGCAGCCATGCTGCAAATAATCTAATGGAAAGAACGACGCAATTTTTCAGCCAGTGGAACATGTTGGAACATGTTGGAACATACACCGAGTCACACAACAACAAATGCAATCATGTTCTAGAGCTGAAATAATGACGGGTTTAGATTAGAACGGTTAAACGTGTCCCAGTACTTGATGAGTCGACCCAATGATACTTTTAGATTTAACCCACTTCAAACGTGGCTGGCAAGCCTGGCATACATATTTTTTGGGGGCATGTTTGTCATAGATTGTCAAAATGTCTACAAGCTCACTCACAAAGCCATTCTAGCAGTCTTCTGCCATGCATTACTTCTGCAATTATTTTTAGTAGACCCAAAGTACCGGTACTACAAAGAGACTAGTAGTGCTGCTTGATGAATCGAAGATGGTGCAGCACTAGTTGGCTGTCCAGGTCATTTAATTTACTCTGATGTGTTTGCTACAAGAGAGACTTTTAAGAGAGACCAGGGTTTCTTTTTCAATGGTGCCCTGTATACAAACAAGAACCTTATAACCAAATATTACAAAAAGCAGGTGCATATGCCTTCCTCTAGTGTGAGGTCAGTTAAGAGTCTTTTAAAAGTAGTAAATGAAACATTCGTCATTTGTTTTGACAATTATTCCAATTATTCCAAGATCGCAGGTGACAATTTTGTAACCCAGTTTTCTTTTCACCCAGTGCCAATTATCTATGTAATCCTGGGCGCTACACTTCCTCTGCCAACCTGGGGGGGCAGCGGACTGACCTCATGCCTCCTTCTATGCATGAGGAGTCCAAGCTGCTTCTTTTCACCTGACAGGGGGGAATTTCCCTGGCCGGACGTAGCGCGTGGAAGGGACACGTTATTCCGACCAGTTCCTTTCCCCTCCATCAGGCGCCCCGGCTGGCCAGGGGGAGGTAGTTTTAGAGACCAGGATTACGGCATGTTTTTGTGAGGGTATCTACCCTAGGGGACACGGGGAGAACATGCAAACTCCACACAGAAAGGCCCTATCGCCAACCCCCGCCTCGCGTATGGGCACTGATGACGTGGAGGAGGGAACACGCCGCCAGTGCCCACAGTGTCCCCAGCGGGAATCGAACCCAGGACCTTCTAGCTGTGAGGCGAGGTGACACTATGTTGAATGTAGTAATGTTCAGCAACTACAGACTAAAGACAAATATGGAAAAAATAGAATCGTGTGAGAATCGCGGAAAATCAAGATTCACATTTGAGCAGTAATCATGCAGCACTAAAAGAGACACTGGGCTTTGGTTATCTCGGTAATCAAAGTAATTACAAGACTGTTCCTGCTTATAACACTACATATACTATTATAGAAATGTGAGTTTGCCAATCAGTCAATCATTTTTTTTAGACTTATTTTTAGGGGACTGTTTTGTGCGACCCACTTTCATGTTTTTACTTGAATTGACTTTCTCGTTTCTGAGTTGATGGCCCTAAAGCCTGAAAACGTACAGTAACATATTACCTGCCTGACTACAGGTTGAGCTACAGTAGCAGTAACATATTACCTGCCGGTACTGTAGCTACAGGTTGAGCTACAGTAGCAGTCTGCATGCTAACAGCTCTATGCTGTTCATCTGTCTGTGTGTGTGTGTGTGTGTGTGTGTGTGTGTGTGTGTTCGTGCATGCGCTCACGCATGTGTGTACACGTATAAAATCGGTCATTGTCTGGCCAAGGCATCATCAAAACATACGGCATGCATGCACACGAACACACACGAACACACACACACACACACACACACACACACACACACACACACACACACACACACACACACACACACACACACACACACACACACACACACACACACACTTAATTAGACCAACAGTTGTAAAAGTCATTGCAAAATTGATCAAAAGTGGGATTTGACCTCAGAACATTCCGAGGTCAAATCCCACTTTTGATCAATTTTGCAATGACTTTTACAATACATTCTATTACATTGCCTCTTAACCTTCTGTGTGTTAGCCGTCTGTGTGTGTGTGTGTGTGTGCGCGTGCGTAGGAAATCGTTTCTGTAGTTCTCCACCACAATCATTACAACCGAACACCACACAAGTCAACCACAACCGGTTGAACTCATTCTTGCCACACCTCCCACTGGTACCCAACGTTAGCCAGTGAGACATCTTGAAATGTGTCTCGATAAAAACTGCAGTAAGCCAATAATTTAAAAAAAGAAAGGACATCATCAATATCTTTCTGTCTTATCTAAAAACTCCCATTTGACTTTGCACCCTTAATATATGGCTATTTATAGATAGGAGAAGAGAGACGTGATCAATTAGCCAATAATAAACTCGATCCATTAACCGCCCTATAACTTGTCATACGACAAATAACTCAAAGGATGTTTGTAATAGTTACCTTCAATAGAGGGGGCCTGGTCCTGAGCCCAATACAGCATTAACCCATTCTGAACGGGAACCCATTTCGGTGTTAGCATCATGTTATGCTTTAGCTATTGAAAAATAGCAGATCTACAAGCTCATAGCGCGCCACCGAGTGGCGCGCTACGAGCTTGTAGGTCTGCTATTTTTGAAAGATCGAAGAACGACTGACATTTTTTAGAATCTGATCTCAGGTCAGAATGGGTTCATCAGACCAGTGTGTTGTCCAGCGGAAACCTCGTATGAATCTGATCTCAGGTCAGAATGGGTTAAGGATGTTTGTAATAGTTACCTTCAATAGAGGGGGCCTGGTCCTGGGCCGAATACAGCATCTCCTTGAACGCCTGCAGAGAGAGAAAAGAGGCACAGTGAGAGAGAGATCTGTGGCTTTGTGTACAGTTTACACATCATCACATTGGAAGAATACATAAACACACAACGATGCATAAAACAAACTAAATGTCAGCAGTGGCGGTGGCTCAGGGGTTACGTGGCCGGATGGGAACCAGTTCGAACCCTGTGGTGCCTCCCCCCAGAGTTAGTGTCGAAGTGGCCTTGAGCAAGACACTGGAGCCCTAATTGCTCCCGATGTGCAGGTTGGTGCCTTGCATGGTTTCCTCCACTATTGGTGTGTGTGTGTGTGTGTGTGTGTGAATGTGTGTGTGTGTGAATTAGGGCTGACCTCGATTAGTCGAATAGTCGACTAATCGATCGGAACGGGTCTCAGTCGACTGACCACCTCTTAGTCGATGTTCATCAAAAAAAAAAAAAAAAAAAAGTGTTTTTTTTTTTTGTTTTTTTTTGTTTTTTGTTTTTTTTTGCCCCAAAATATTGTATATAAAAATACAATATTTACAAAAATATACAAAAATATTGTATTATTCCACTAGGTCTGTGGGGGACATAAACACATTTGAACATTCTGACTGTTCAAATCTCCAATGTGCATGTGGAGTGTGTCTGCCTGTGTGGCAATGTGCCACTGCCTGTGACTTGAATCGCACAGTGCGCTGGCCTGATAGACTCCAGAATCTCAATCTCACCTGCTGTGCTCAATCTGGCTAATGACAAGACTCTCAGTCGATGTTAAAAAAATAAATAAAATGTATTATTGTATTTGTTATTGATGTTGTGATGGTTAATTATGATGATAATTAGTTGAGCTGTGAATAATATCAGGCCAGCGCACTGTGCGATTCAAGTCACAGGCAGTGGCACATTGCCACACAGGCAGACACACTCCACATGCACATTGGAGATTTGAACAGTCAGAATGTTCAAATGTGTTTATGTCCCCCACAGACCTAGTGGAATAATACAATATTTTTGTATATTTTTGTAAATATTGTATTTTTATATACAATATTTTGGGGCAAAAAAAAAAAAAAAAAAAAAGACTTTTTTTTTTTTTTTTTTTTTTGGGGGGTGGGGGTGCTCAGTCGACTATTAGTCGACTAACAGCAAATTTATTCATCTATCAGTCGACTATACAAATCCTTAGTCGGGGACAGCCCTAGTGTGAATGGGTGAATGTAATGCACAATCTATGTAAAGCGCCTTGGATAAAAGGCGCTCTATAAATGCACCATTTATTTACCATGCAATTATTTACTAATATTTTCTAATATGTATTAGTGCCTCCATGTCACGAGGCTTGCCTTGAAACGTCACTCGTGCCTAATTTAAGTAAAAGAAAAAATGTTTTACTTTGTGCAGTGTGTCGCAGACAGATCACAGAAGCCAAACTTTAAGCTCACAATGTGACGCAAATCACATCAAACGGGTTGTGAGCTTGTAGATCAGTAATTTCCGGTATGAAACACCAGCAAAGCAGTATAAAGATGCAGACCTGTAAGGGTCTATTTGGAAGTAAGTTAAGTAACCCGGCCCTCACGTAAACCATGGGGTGTCCCTCCCTACCTAGTCCTGGACAAAACATTCATACCGTTTATTTTTTTATAATAGGCAACTGCTAAGGAATCAGACAGCTAAGAGGGAATTGTTAACCCATTCTGACCTGAGATCAGATTCATACAAGGTTCCACTGGACACACACTGGTCTGATGAACCCATTCTGACCTGAGATCAGATTCTAAAAATGTCAGTCGTTCTTCGATTTTTCAAAAATAGCAGACCTACAAGCTCGTAGCGCGCCACTCGGTGGCGCGCTATGAGCTTGTAGATCTGCTATTTTTCAATAGCTAAAGCATAACATGACGCTAACACCAAAACGGGTTCCCGTTCAGAATGGGTTAAGGAACCAGAATCATTTGAATCCTTTTAAGGATCCTAAACCCCTTTTGCAACAATGTACAGTAAGCACAACAAGGATCCTTTTACTACCTCCGGCTCAGTCATAACCAGATGTAGGGATGTCAAAAATAATAATAATCAAATCGAATCGTATCATTATGTAAAAAATATTTTTGTTTGCTGGTTGAAGTAAGTTACAAGAGTTTCTATTGTGTTTGTGAAATGAAATGAAATGCAAGATTACCATAATCACAGTAAACATCATGTCTATAACCCATTCTGCGTGTTAGCACTATGTTATGCTTTAGCTATTGAAAAATAGCAGATCTACAAGCTTGTAGGTCTGCTATTTTTGAAAAATCGAAGAGCGACTGACATAGAAGACATTTTTAGAATCTGATCTCAGGTCAGAATGAAAACTGTCAGGACGTAGAAGACATTTTTAGAATCTGATCTCAGGTCAGAATGGGTTAAGACTCTTAAGTCACAATGAAGTGACTCCAGTCACTGCTGAGGTGTCTGTCCCTGTACAGCCAACGCTCGTTCACACTAACACTAACATAATGTTATACCATCTCTGGTATTGTATCATCTTGTTGTTGTTTTTGAGCTGTTGGAAATAACTAGGCTACATGATGATGATGATGATGATTGTTTATTTATTTTCGTGTCATGCACATCTTGTGCCCAACCCCTCATGGGTTTATAAGACACCATTTCACATTTGCAATTAATTACAGCATGTTTTACAATACATAATTTATGCATTTTACAGCATGTTTACATTACAACAATTCATTATATTACACTTGGTTGTTAAAGTCCAGATGAAATAATTTATAGACATGACATGAAATAATTTAAAATGATTGGGATTTTTGATTCGAAATGTGACCCCCGAGAGAAACGTGATGGGATTGTGAGATAGCAGAAGATTCACAGCCCTAACCGGAATAGAAACTTTAACCCATTCTGAACGGGAACCCATTTTGGTGTTAGCATCATGTCGTGCTTTAGCTATTGAAAAATAGCAGATCTACAAGCTCATAGCGCGCCACCGAGTGGCGCGCTACGAGCTTGTAGGTCTGCTATTTTTGAAAAATCGAAGAACGACTGACATTTTTAGAATCTGATCTCAGGTCAGAATGGGGTTAATCAGACCAGTGTGTCTCCAGTGGAAACCTCGTATGAATCTGATCTCAGGTCAGAATGGGTTAATCACATAATGGACATCAAAACAAATAAAACGACACAATCTCATCTCAGGCCCTCGGCGTGAAACTGCAGCGCTGCAATAAATCCAAGAGTGGGAAAAACATTCGGTCGGGTGAAGAAAAAAAAACGAGTAAAAAAAACTAAAGGAAAACCAGACGGAGCTAGCGCAGCAGTTTGGAGTTGAGAAATGCAGTATTTAGTGAAGATTCAAACAGACCTGCCATTTAAGTAAGCAGACATGCTATCATAGAAGTGGCACCAGTACTCAACGAACGCAGCAGTCGGTTTACCGACAGTTGCAAATAAAGTTGTCGGCCACAGAGGGACTATCTATCTCCACCTTAAAGTAACTAGTAGTGACAAAAGCATAAACAACAGTTTAGCTTTGGCAAGTGGCCACAGTGTAAACAGGATTACACGCAAAGATCTACCGTTAGCAAAGACGCACATGCGCGCGCGCGCACACACACACACACACACACACGCACACACACACGTTGTTGTTGTTGTTGTCGTCAGTCATTGTCCGTTGGTCGCGTTGTTGTCCGTCTATTAACCCATTCTGACCTGAGATCAGATTCATACGAGGTTTCCACTGGACACACACTGGTCTGATTAACCCATTCTGACCTGAGATCAGATTCTAAAAAATGTCAGTCGTTCTTCGATTTTTCAAAAAATAGCAGACCTACAAGCTCGTAGCTTGTAGATCTAAAGTTGTCGTAGCTTGTAGATCTGCTATTTTTCAATAGCTAAAGCATAACATGATGCTAACACCAAAATGGGTTCCCGTTCAGAATGGGTTAATACCAACCCAACCCCAGTCTTAATGAGTAACCTACTGGTGATTATGGCTCGATGGCATTGGCAGCGGGTGGCACACACACACACACACACTGTGCCTCGCATTTATCCCTAACCCTGCAATGCTGCTGTATCCCAACAACAGTGATTTGGAAGGATTCATTCATTGTTGCACTTGTTCAAATATCAAAATAAATTGTTTTTCATGTTAACCCATTCTGAACGGGAACCCATTTCGGTGTTAGAATCATGTTATGCTTTAGCTATTGAAAAATAGCAGATCTACAAGCTCATAGCGCGCCACCGAGTGGCGCGCTAAGAGCTTGTAGGTCTGCTATTTTTGAAAAATCGAAGAACGACTGACATTTTTTAGAATCTGATCTCGGGTCAGAATGGGTTAATCAGACCAGTGTGTGTCCAGTGGAAACCTCGTATGAATCTGATCTCAGGTCAGAATGGGTTAAGAGTACACTAGTACTGGGTACAACAGTATTGCATTCCAGGACCCCCGGAGGGTGACGTGATTGCGTCCTCTCTCTCTCCATGTAGTGAGTCTCTAAGGATGCAGGATGCAGGCTGTTTGCATCACTGCATCATGCCTGGAGCTGTACTGTAGTTACAGTGATACACAATCAATAGAAACGAGTCAAACATTGTGTGGCCTGATTTACACTATAGTTGCACCCGCTGGTGTTGGTTGGTGCATGCCGTAAATAGAAGACATACAAGAAGTGGTGAGCTTGTAGATCTGCTATATTACCCGAGCACACGCGACCAAGTATATAACTGAGCCTTATATGGATACCGCATGGATACTCTCCGAGAAGACGTGTGTCGTCCCAGTCACGACACGACCGCCCGCTCACTCTGTTCCTTCCTCGCTGTCAGGCAAGAAAAAGTCATAAGACTCTTAATCCATTCTGACCGGGAACCCGTTTTGGTGTTTAGCATCACGTTATGCTTTAGCTATTGAAAAATAGCAGATCTACAAGCTCGTAGCGCGCCACCGAGTGGCGCGCTACGAGCTTGTAGGTCTGCTATTTTTGAAAAGTCGTGAAAATGTGGTGCAAATCTTTGAATATATATTTCAGAGCGAACATCTTTAACTAAAATATTGGCTTCTGGGGGGGTCCCTGGAACTACATATTTTGAGATGGGGGTCCGTGGCCCAATAGATATCATTCTGGGGGTCCTTGACATGAAAAAGATTGAGCACCACTGACATAGAAACATGGGGTTTTTCAGAAAGGATTTAGGATTTTGAAGCCTTTATTTTTTAATCGACCTCAGTCCAAAATGGGTTAAAGCCCATCCCGCACCCCCAACACACCTTATCACCACCGCACTGCTCTCCCCTTATCAACGCACGTCGCACGCCTCGTCCCCCTCCATCCCTCCCTCCCTCCCTCCCTCCCACTCCAGCAGCACAGACTGTGTCTGTGTTATCTTGTTAAACACTTTATCTTTGATTATGTTATTTTCTGTTACCGTGCTCGCTGCTACCTGTTACTTTGCAGCAGCGGTTTCCCAAAGTGGGGCACGGGGAGTTCCAGAGGTAGAAGTCCCATTAAACGGGGGTCCGTATAGCCTGTTGCATAATATCAAACTGGGGGTCCTTGAAATGAAAATGGTTGAAAATAACAGCTAGAGCCGTCTCTTATGAGGGTCATTGGCACATATTTTCAAATGCTAATAATGCTAAACAATGCTAATAATGCTAAACAATGCTAATAATGCTAAACATGCTAATAATGAGTGTCAATTTAGGGGTCCTTGACATGAAAATGTTTGGGAACCACTGACTTACAGTATGTGCACTACTGTGATAATAACTGTATATACTTTGGTGTTTCGTCATTGCTTACTGTATGTTGCATGAGAAGCTGAAGCCTGAATGATCAAGGATTTTTTCAGTGACTCCATTATATTATGCAACTGGCAAAGCTTTTGACTTAAAAAAAAACTTTTATTTGATATTTATATCAAATCAACGTTTTAAGTTACGTAAGACTGTATACGTGCTGATACACAGATGTAACCCATTTTGACCTAAGATCAGATTCTTCAAAAATAGCAGACCTACAAGCTACGAGCTTGTAGATCTGCTGTTTTTCAATAGCTAAAGCATAACATGATGCTAACACCAAAAGGGATTCCCGCCCAAACTTAGATGGGCTACTGGCCACATGTGGCCCCCACCTAGCTTCTTAATTTTGATCTCAAAGTGCACCAGATTGAAGCATTTTCATGGCAAATTTACAGATTCTTCTGGACCCGGGGGGGGGGGGGCTAGCGCACATAATATTATGTTGCATGGGGCCACTAAAGGCCTAGAACCGGCACTGAAAATAGGGTTCATGTGGTTAATGACAACAGCTGAACAAAAAAAATAAGCAAGTTCTCCTGACTCGTCCTGAGCCAGTGAGCTTAACCCATTCTGACCGGGAACCCGTTTTGGTGTCAGCATCATGTTATGCTTTAGCTATTGAAAAATAGCAGATCTACAAACTCATAGCGCGCCACCGAGTGGCGCGCTACGAGCTTGTAGGTCTGCTATTTTTGAAAAATCGAAGAACGACTGACATTTTTAGAATCTGATCTCAGGTCAGAATGGGTTAATCAGACCAGTGTGTGTCCAGTGGAAACCTCGTATGAATCTGATCTCAGGTCAGAATGGGTTAATGACATTATTCTGTCACTTAGTTACTGTAGGCCAAGAGGGATCTTCTCTCCAGGCCTGACATACTACAGTTTATCCATGGACACTATTTAAACGCTCTGTCTTGAGGTTGTTGTTGTTGAAATAACAGCCCATTTCATAACATAACATTCCATAAAGCTGCATAGTTTAATGAGCAACTTGAATAATGCCAACCTGTCCTGAATTATTCACCATGTGTTATTGATTGGACATACCCATTCTGGAGCGGGAACCACCTTTTGGTGTCTTACCCCCTCAGGCCGGGAACCCATATTTGGGTTCTGTACAGTATGTACAGTATTCAAAAATTACAAAAATAAATTGATGCTGCTATATAAATATTTGAAGTTTTTCAGAAAGCTTAGGTCAGGCTTTAGAAGGCGTTTTTAGAATCGGCCTCAGGCCTAAATGGGTTAAGCTCACAGCAGATAAATGCATGCACACACATGAACTATGCAATCTATACATCAATTAATTTTGTCTCACACACGCACACAGTTGCAATTTGCATACTAGCAACTTGGTGCGCATGTTATCAGGATTGTGATGTAATGTGGACTGTGTGTGTGCGTGCGTGATAGAACCTCTGTAGCAGAGGCACTGACTCATGAAAACGATCGCTTAAAATAAACACCCTTGCTGCGTCTCTGCAGCAACAGACAGAGCAGCTCAGTGTCCAGTCAGTGCCTTGCTCAAGGGCGTCATCATCATCAACGCACCCTCGAGTGTTTATCCCTGGAGTGAGTCGACTAACGACGGGCTCCGTCTGGAGTCGTTGGTGTTGTAAACATGTGCCGTGCAGTCCATACGGTACGTCAGTCTCTCTCTCTGCCTGTTATCGTCTTTGTACATCTGCAGTCCACTGGAGAGAGTCACTCAGAACAAGAGAAGACCAGTCTGTCTCTCTCTCTGAATGCTAGTAGGGCAGTAGCACAGTCAGTCTCTTTCATATCTCTCTCTCTCTCTCTCTCTCTCTCTCTCTCCTCCAAGTGGTGGACGGTATAGTAGACTGAAGACAGTCAATGTTTTCCAGACCGCCTTGGGAGCACAACAAGGAAAACAATGGCCACGCTGTGCCACTGCCAGCCCATGCAGGCTGCAGCGGAGAGGAGAGGAGAGGAGAGGAGAGGAGAGGAGGACGCAGAAGGAGAAGTAGCTCACGCAGCAGACCAGGCAGGCAGACGAGGACATGTCAAGGGCACGTCGCTACTGGAGCCTTTTGGCTGAGCCCGTCGCCTAAAATCAGTGGTTCCCAAACTTTTTCATGTCAAAGAACTCCCAAATGTGACACTGATGATGAGTCCGCGGACCCCCCATTTGAAAAATATATGTCAGGGACCCGCCTGAGAAGAGAAGATTTTGACGGCTCTTATTTAGCAGTGATTCTCAACCCGTTTAATTTCAAGGACCCCCCCAGTTTGACATGCATTAGTCTACGCCGGACCCCCCATTTAATGTTATTTCTAACTCTGGGACCCCAGATTTATATTGTAAAATCAATGTTAATGTAACTCTGAGTGTACACATGGGAACCAAATGGACCCGTTCCATGTGTACACTCTCAGAGTTACAGAACCAAAAGGACAGAGTACTTAAGTTTTAGTACTACAGAGTACCGATACAAGTACTTTATTTTTGTTGAGTAACTTATATATACAGATGGATCTCCAATCTACGCGTGTCAGTTATGCTTGTAGATCGGCTGTTTCTGGCGATTTGCTGCAGTGTTGGATCAGACGTGCTCCCGTTGGATTCCTTCAGCCAGTACCAGCCAAGCAGCCGATGATAATAATAATAATAATAATAATAATAATAATAACGCTCACTGACTCGACACAGCGCGGCCAAAACAATAACACCACGGGCAGCAGGCACCACACACACACACCGATCAATAAGCATGGCTTAACCCATTCTGACCTGAGATCAGATTCATACGAGGTTTCCACGGGACACACACTGGTCTGATTAACCCATTCTGACCTGAGATCAGATTCTAAAAATGTCAGTCGTTCTTCGATTATTCAAAAATAGCAGACCTACAAGCTCGTAGCGCGCCACTCGGTGGCGCGATATGAGCTTGTAGATCTGCTATTTTTCAATAGCTAAAGCATAACATGATGCCAACACCAAAACGGGTGCCCGGTCAGAATGGGTTAAAGAGAACTCCTCGCCGAGAGCGGAATGAAGCAATAACATCCCCGTCCCAGAGGTCAGCCATCCTGGCTCAAGGTCACACATTCACGTCCACCACACCACACCACACAGCCCCACTAGAACATTCTGTGGTTTTTTATCCCAGTCAATCTGGAATAGTTGACTGATAGATTCTTGATCAAACTATAGACACCACATTATGGCTGCAGCCACTGTTGCTTATTATTTTCTTTAGTGATTAATGATTTTTTATTTTTTTTGTTGTTTACATCAGTGTTTTCTTTAATACTACAAAAAACGAAATCAACGAATGAACAAATAAATGTTTGGTTTTGTTTTTTCTTTGCAATTGACTAAATCAATCAATCTGATCTTCTACATTGACAGACAAAAGGTGCCATCTACAAGCTCACACCGCGTAGCATTGCAGTGCGTTACACAACCTAGTAGATAGAGCTAGCTGTTATTATCGAAACATCTTTTATAATTGATTAAATCGGTTAGTTCAATTAACCCATTCTGACCTGAGATCAGATTCATACGAGGTTTCCACTGGACACACACTGGTCTGATTAACCCCAGTCTGACCTGAGATCAGATTCTAAAAATGTCAGTCGTTCTTCGATTTTTCAAAAATAGCAGATCTACAAGCTCGTAGCGCGCCACCGAGTGGCGCGCTACGAGCTTGTAGATCTGCTATTTTTCAATAGCTAAAGCACGACACGATGCTAACACCAAAATGGGTTCCCGTTCAGAATGGGTTAACTGTTGCAAACCCTCACCCCTAGACCACACATAACAGATGCACAGTGCGTGCTGCGCTCCTGTGATCCCCATCCTTCACTTTCACCCTGTCAGAGGGTCAGGACGACGACATCGCACGGAGAGATCTGCGTTACCAAAACGTAACCTGAGGAATCGTCAGACTCTCAGCAGGCGAGAGGGAGAGAGAGAGAACGCTGGCGACAAATAAAGAATGCTTTCGAGGTACGTTTGTGAATGCGTAGTGTAGTCTACGGCTACGCTCCACCCGTCCCCAACACTTCTCCCTTCTGGCTCCAAAACTATGGAATGCACATCTCATACTTAGCAAATCAGATTCAGAACGGCAGACTCACTCCCAATCTTCCGCTGTCGTCTGAAAACCCACCTCTTCAGACCCCATCTTAGCCCGTAGCACTTGCCCTAGCCTCGACCTCCTACAGGCGTATGCATAGGCTCAACTAATGTAACGTAAATAGCACTTTATGTAGACATATAGCACTCTATAGTGTATACACCAGTAAGACGTGCAAACGCGGGAAGCGAACGCAGCTCGTACATATTTGGGTTTTGGACGTATAGCTGCTTTGGGGACTCCTTATATGGTTATGGCTGAGTCATGGTGACACAAATCACTCAGCTCCATATATGGGCACAAAAGCGGGACAGACAGACAGACACACAGACAGACATGATCTGCTAGGTCTCATAGTAAGTGCTCACTGCATTCTGCACTGTTTTGCTCTGTGTTCCCTGCTACACCAAGAAACACAGCTCCTCTCCTCTCTCTCTCTCACATGTACCCACACAGACAGAAGAAACACAGCTCCTCTCCTCTCACACACGGACAGAAACACAGCTCCTCTCCTCTCCTCTCCTCTCCTCTCCGCTCTCACATGTACACACACAGACGCAGCAGTGATGTGATCCCAGGTCAGGCCTCCCGGGTCTAGGTAAACCTCTGACCGTTGGGAGGCCCTCAGGCACAGTAAAGTGAGAACCATGTGATTGGAATGGATAGTTTGGACCCATTAAAGACCTGGCCACCTGGGGCCGATTCTAGAAAAGATTTTTCATGATAAAAAAAAAAGAAAAAAGAAAGCAGATCTACAAGCTCATATAACGTGCCACAAAAAGCTTCTAGGAAAATGCTTCTAATACTACTTACTCACATGTTTACTTCTTCGACAAAGGTTATACTACTGTTTTTCTCTATTTCCATATATAAACGAGTTGGGGGGTCAAGCTAACTGTACCTGTATGTCCCGTGTATTTGTACTGCATGTGATGTTGTGTCTTTAGTACCGTGTACTTGCACTGCTGTAATAATGATGTTGTATTGTGTATGTTTAGGACCCCCTCTAAAACGAGATGCTGCATCTCAAGAAGCCATCCTCGTCAATAAAGTTCAATAAAGAATGAATGCAGATAGCGCCCCCTAGATGTGTCACAGAGACTACATCTTTTTTAGAGCGTTTTACCCATTGCTGGCTGTCTGAATACCCCCCCCATTAACACGAGTAAGACGTGCGAACGCGGGAAGCGAACGCACCTTTGTGCCCATATATGGAGCTGATTGATTTGTTGATGCAACACACTCCATATTTGGACGTAGCTCCATATATGGGCACAAAGTGTCTGTGCCCTTTGTGCCCATATATGGAGCTGAGTGATTTGTTGATGCAACACACTCCATATTTGGACGTAGCTCCATATATGGGCACAAAGGGGGGACACACGCACACACATGATCTGCTAGGTCTCATAGTAAGTGCTCACTGCATTCGCAATTAGGGTCATTAACATTTTGAGGTAATATTGCTTATAGCTACTATAGCTTCAACACTAATCACACAATGTATGTACAATAATAACAATAGTAGCTTATTGGCCATTCTATGAAACCAGATTCAGATTCTGTGACAATACTTCTATTGGGAACCGTTTGGGGTCTACCGCTATAATAAACTGTGCAACCCAATGCAGTGGATGTTAACCCATTCTGACCTGAGATCAGATTCATACGAGGTTTCCACTGGACACACACTGGGTCTGATTAACCCATTCTGACCTGAGATCAGATTCTATAAAAATGTCAGTCGTTCTTCGATTTTTCAAAAATAGCAGACCTACAAGCTCCTAGCGCGCCACTCGGTGGCGCGCTATGAGCTTGTAGATCTGCTATTTTTCAATAGCTAAAGCATAACATGATGCTATAACACCAACACGGGTTCCCGTTCAGAATGGGTTAATGGGCTGATGGGAAGTATGACTAACATTCTGTATAATACCGCTAGTTTATACATTACACGAATAGATTAATCAAATAATTAACTATATGAAGAAGACATTGTCAAATCATTGGCGGATCACATGGGGGGGATATCAACCACAGAATAACAAAAGGCAGCTGAAAAGCAATTTGTCTTCAGCAAATTCTGTCAATATGTCAGTGTGGTCTGTCTGTCTGTCGGGCCAGATGCGTCTCCCAATTTAGCATGTATAACCCATTCTGAACGGGAATCCATTTTGGTGTTATAGCATCATGTCATGCTTTAGCTATTGAAAAATAGCAGATCTACAAGCTCATAGCGCGCCACCGAGTGGCGCGCTACGAACTTGTAGGTCTGCTATTTTTTTGAAAAAACGAAGAACGACTGACGTTTTTAGAATCTGATCTCAGGTCAGAATGGGTTAATCAGACCCAGTGTGTGTCCAGTGGAAACCTGGTATGAATCTGATCTCGGGTCAGAATGGGTTAAACAAACAAGCACCAAGGGAGCGTTTTCCTATTGTTTCCTTGATGTGGGCTTTGGTCAAAAAGATGCAACTATAGGTCCATTATTACTGTATGTATGTGGTTGTTTGGAAGAGGAGACGACCACAACGGAAATAAGTCCGGGACTTACTGTAATCGTGTCTTTTATCCTACACTGTTACTTATAACCGTCTGTGGGCTGTGTTACAATAAAAAATAAACGATCAAACTTAAGGTTCAATAGGACAATCGGGCAAGAGGCAGCTCGCAAAAAAGACAAAAAAAATAAACAATGCATCTGTAAACAAAAGAAACAATTAGTAGCTGTAATGTGGCAACAACAAAAAAACAGTAGGTATACGTACAACATTTCGCAAGATGCTGGTACAGTAACAGTACAGTACACAACAACAAAAAAACACACTTTCCCACACTTCTCCCTGATTGAGCAGTGACTCGTATCACTTCTTCTGGCGTCAGATCAGGAGGCTAACTCAGCAGGTGTCGAAGGCGTCAGTTTCCAAAACACAACACAGTGTAAAAAGGAACAGCCCGGCTTATCCTTTCAGATTACCCTACTAATGACCAGGGGTCACCAACGTGTTCACATGTACAGTCAGTCGTACACAGAGAAGTGTGTCCGTCATGGGCGGACTGTAGTGGGCCTGACATGGACTCTGTCATGGGAGGACTGTAGTGGGCCTGACATGGACTCTGTCATGGTGCGGACTGGACTGTAGTGGGCCTGACATGGACTCTGTCATGGTGCGGACTGGACTGTAGTGGGCCTGACATGGACTCTGTCATGGGTGGACTGTAGTGGGCCTGACATGGACTCTGTCATGGGAGGACTGTAGTGGGCCTGACATGGACTCTGTCATGTCCGTGGTTTGATTTTGTTTTACATTATAACGTTCTTATTTTGATCATGACACCCACTTTAACCTGAGATCAGATTCTAAAAATGTCTTCTAAATCCTAACAGTTTTCTGAAAAAGCTATGTTTCTAATGTCAGTGGTTCTTCGAGTTTTCAAAAATAGCAGACCTACAAGCTCATAGCGCGGAGTGACGCGCTATGAGCTTGTAGATCTGCTATTTTTCAATAGCTAAAGTATAACATGATGCTAACACAAAAAGAGGTTTCCCGCCCCCAAATGGGTCAATACTGTCGGTTAATACCGTATTGTTAATACAATACGGTCAAGTTCTCCAGGTTTTCTTCAGAATATGTTACGTTACTATGACTCTATGGCACATTATGAGTCCACTAGTAGTCTAGGGCGGCGGTGGCTCAGGGGTAGAAGACGGCTGGTAACCAAAAGGTTGCCGGTTCGAACCCGACACTATAACTCCCCCAGAGTTATAGTGTCGAAGTGTCCTTGAGCAAGACACTGTCTGAACCCCTAAATTGCTCTTGATGTAAAGGTTGGTGCCTTGCATGGTTTCCTCCGCCATCGGTGTGTGAATGTGTGCGTGAATGCGTGCATGTAAATGCACAATCTATGTAAAGCGCCTTGGATAAAGGCGCTATATATAAATGCACCATTTACCATAATAGTGGTTCTCAAATGTTTTCTTTGCAAAGACCCCCTTAACTCTGAGAGTGTTCGAATGGAACCAAATGGACCCATAAGGGTCCATTCGAACACTCTCAGAGGTACAGACCTGTTATGGTCATATCTTTGTCCACTCATTCTGTATGTCTGTGGCAAAAATGGAATGTTGAAAAGAATGTCCACCACAAGCCTACACAGTGATACTCTCTCTCTCTCTTACATGAATAGATTGGAGGTTAATCTCCAATTAATCTCTCTCTCTCTCTGTCTCTCTCTCTCTCTCTCTCTCTCTCCACCTCAAGCCTATCTGTTCCATCTATGACTCCCTCTGTCACGTCCTCTGTGCCTGTGTGTGTGTGTGTGTGTGTGTGTGTGTGTGTGTGTGTGTGTGTGTGTGTGTGTTTCCATCACAGTAGTAATAATCCATTTAGGACCAAGACCAGATTCCAGTTCTACAAAATGTCTTAAAAACCTCATGTTTCTAAATCAGTGGTTTTATATCATATCAGTGGTTTTTATCATATCAGTGGTTTTTATCATATCAGTGGTTTTATATCATATCAGTAGTTTTTATCATATCAGTGGTTTTTATCATATCAGTGGTTTTCAAACTATTTCATGTCAAGGACGGTCGACCCCAAAAATGATATGTAATTGGCCTGCCGACACCCATCTGAAAATACCTTCAGAAGCAAATATTTGAGTTAAAAACGTTTGCTGTCAAAGGAATAAGGATATTTTACTGTATATGCAAAGATCTGCGCCACATTTTTAAGATTTTTCCCCAAAAAAATCGCAGATCTACAAGATCGTAGCGCGGTACTTGGTGCAGCGCTATGGGCTTGTAGATCTGCGAATCTTTCAATATCTAAAGTAAATCATAATGCTAAAAAAAAACAACCAAAACGGGTTCCCGTCCTGAATGGGATAATAATGTCCTGACCGCTTGCTCACCTTGCGGTTACTCAGCAACTCACGGACATATTCAGCGGTTCCACATTTTGCGAGAGAAACGCAAAATCGACCAGACCACAGGTGAGACAAGCCCAATATACCACGCGACTATACTGGGGCACTAAGGGCAGGTCGGTCAAACTCTGCTGTCAAATGTGGTTTTATTAGGGCAGTGGTTCACAAACATTTACACAAGCAAAAATATGACTCCTAACGTCCCTGGTGGGACTCATCTAAGAGACCATCCCTGCATCCCGGGGACTCATTACATTGAAAACCTATTTACATCACTGCTTGTCCAATCTCTCTCTTTCTCTCTACCCTCCTCGTCTTCTGCCATTCAACCTCTCTCTTCAATTTGATTTCTCTCACCTATTATCTCCCCCTCCCCCTCTCTCCATCTCTATCCCAACTATAACTGCCAACATGTCCTCTGTCTTTCTTTTCACACTCTCTCTACCCTCCCTCCATTTTGACAAACCGTCAAACCCTCCATGCCGATGATGATCACAAGCTGAACATCATATTATCTCGACACCAAACTGTCAAGAAGGATTACGTGAGTCATAACTGGATAACGTCGTTATTATCATCCGTCTCCCACACACACACAGAAACCCCACATCCTGATGCTGCTGCTGCTGCTGCTGCGTCTCTGTGCTTTCTGTGAGGTCCGACAAGACAGGAAACATGCTCTTTGTCGACGGAGCACGCATGTTGTGCGATGCGTGATGTATGGATGTGTGCGTGCGTGTGTGTGTGTGTGTGCGTGCGTGTGCGCGTGTGTGTGTGTGTGCGCGTGCGTGCGCGCGCGTGCGTGCGTGTGTGTGTGTGTGTGTGCGCGTGTTTGTGTGTGTGTTTCAGAGTGAGTTTCTTGCGGGGGCAGGAGGACAGTCACTGCAGGGGAATGACGTCGTTCTGTACGCCTGCTCTTGCGGACACTATAGTGCCCACAGGACAAAGGCTATAGCTGCTTTAATCAGAATCACAATTTGGTCCAGCATCCCCTCAAATGACCGGGTGTGTTACGACGAGGCGGAATGCTCTGTGGGCTCGCCTGTGGCGGGTAAAACCACGTGACCACAGCTGGACCGAGTCTCAACAGGCCTGGATCTCTGCGTGAGACAATAAATACCTGGTATATATTATATATTCACTTTGGGCTAACTAGGCTATGTCAAATTCCCCAAGAGGATATACTGTACCCAGAAGTGTACTCCAATGTTGTTGAAGTAGGACTCCTACAATACCCCTGGCTGGAACCCATCTAAAAGACCACCCCCTGGGTCCCGGGACACACTGTCATGAGATAAAATATAACTACTATAATGACATGCCCAAAATACTGGTACTGTAGTTACAATTGTTGATTGTTGAAGTTTCTTTCTTTCATAATAGATATATATTGTATGAAATAGTTTAACTGTTGCACACCTAGTTGAGACAACTTGTTGAGATTTCTCACGATAATACAAATTCAATCGAGATATTCCAAGGTATTCCTATTGTCATTACTTGTAGCAGTGCAAATGGACACAAACTGAACTACATTGACATTGCCTCCGTCTCTCTGTAGCTTCTCCTTTTTGCCTATTATTCACATATGGACCATGGAAGGACATGACAGTTGAATTGTGCAATTAACCCATTCTGAACGGGAACCCATTTTGGTGTCAGCATTATGTTATGCTTTAGCTATTGAAAAATAGCAGATCTACAAGCTCATAGCGCGCCACCGAGTGGCACGGTATGAGCTTGTAGGTCTGCTATTTTTGAAAAAACGAAGAACGACTGACATTTTTTAGAATCTGATCTCAGGTCAGAATGGGTTAATCAGACCAGTGTGTGTCCAGTGGAAAACCTCGTATGAATCTGATCTCAAGTCAGAATGGGTTAAGGAAGTTTAAAGAAAAACAAGCGAGCCCATCCAAGCTGGACCCTGGAGGATGCCATGCAGCCGGTGGACTTGACGACTTCCCTCTGATGTGATATTAACCCATTCTGACCTGAGATCAGATTCATACGAGGTTTTCCACTGGACACACACTGGTCTGATTTAACGCATTCTGACCCGAGATCAGATTCTAAAAATGTCAGTCGTTCTTCGATTTTTCAAAAAATAGCAGACCTACAAGCTCGTAGCGCGCCACTTGGTGGCGCGCTATGAGCTTGTAGATCTGCTATTTTTCAATAGCTAAAGCATAACATGATGCCGACACCAAAATGGGTTCCCGTTCAGAATGGGTTAATCTCTGCTCTGTTCTGCTGGCAGGACTGGCAGAATGGAAGATGAGTCATTGTTTCAAAGATGAATCAATACTACGTTTCCATTCGAATGCATTTATCTTGCCAAACTATGAAATAATAATGCACTTTCCTGCTTAACTTGACTTCTCTGTTGGTGCCATTTGACATCTGGATTTACACTCGTTGTAAAACGCAGCACGAGAGAGAGAGAGAGACCTTTAACGAAGCCTTTATTTAATCTTTTGTGTACACTCACATATTCTTCAGGACATTTCTAGACATTTCATGCTTTGGGTACTCACAATAATATTAAAACCCATGTTTTTTTTCTTCTTAGAGAGATAAAACCAGTGATTATTGCTCAATGCTACACAAGAGGTTATCATGTCTCCACATCTGAACGAACTGTTCTAGACAGGAAATCAGTTTATATAGTAGGCAAACTCTATTCTGAGACGAGCTGTTATCAGTCCTTTTGCCATGAGTTCTGGGTCTACTGACCCTGCTCCTTGCATTTTGTTCCTCCTAGTGAGCCAGATGCTAATCTTTACCTGCGCAAGTAAAAAGTCCAGCAGGCCCACGAGAGAGAGAGAGAGAGAACACAAACGTTACATGAAATAGATTCTACCGAGGAAAGGCACTCGCAACAATTTACTGAAACCGTCAGGGGGGGGGGGGGGAAAGAATCTGATCAAATGCTCACATTCCAGAACTCTGTCTCCGTTAGAAGAGCATGGCAACTTTCTGTCCAATTATGTAATAATCCATCTATGAATGCATCACGTCTCTGTGCGTCCGTAATCCACGTAACCCGAGAGAACCGTCAGCGCCACAGACTTCAAATTCGACACACGCGTTCCACACCCCCCACAGGGAGTGAGGGGCCTCGAGTCGGTCGGGGGCGACGGACCCCACGGTTGTCCAGAACCGCCACAAAAAGGCCTCTGACCAGGCTCTGGACACTAGATACTAGGGCCCTTGCCAAGGCTCTGGACACTAGATAGGGCCCTTGCCAAGGCTCTGGACACTAGATAGGGCCCTTGCCAAGGCTCTGGACACTAGATAGGGCCCTTGCCAAGGCTCTGGACACTAGATAGGGCCCTTGCCAAGGCTCTGGACACTAGATAGGGCCCTTGCCAAGGCTCTGGACACTAGATACTAGGGCCCTTGCCAAGGCTCTGGACACTAGATACTAGGGCCCTTGCCAAGGCTCTGGACACTAGATACTAGGGCCCTTGCCAAGGCTCTGGACACTAGATACTAGGGCCCTTGCCAAGGCTCTGGACACTAGATAGGGCCCTTGCCAAGGCTCTGGACACTAGATACTAGGGCCCTTGCCAAGGCTCTGGACACTAGATAGGGCCCTTGCCAAGGCTCTGGACACTAGATAGGGCCCTTGCCAAGGCTCTGGACACTAGATACTAGGGCCCTTGCCAAGGCTCTGGACACTAGATAGGGCCCTTGCCAAGGCTCTGGACACTAGATAGGGCCCTTGCCAAGGCTCTGGACACTAGATACTAGGGCCCTTGCCAAGGCTCTGGACACTAGATAGGGCCCTTGCCAAGGCTCTGGACACTAGATAGGGCCCTTGCCAAGGCTCTGGACACTAGATAGGGCCCTTGCCAAGGCTCTGGACACTAGATAGGGCCCTTGCCAAGGCTCTGGACACTAGATAGGGCCCTTGCCAAGGCTCTGGACACTAGATAGGGCCCTTGCCAAGGCTCTGGACACTAGATAGGGCCCTTGCCAAGGCTCCATGTATGGAGCTGGCCTGTTCTGACAACACTATGATGTTCTGACAGACTCCATATTTGGGCATGCCTGACAAAGAACTCCATATTTGGGCATAAAAGGCACACGGACATAATAACTGGGTGGGGTGTTCATTTGACACACGCGTTCCACACCACCACAATGATGCGCGACCTTGCCCTTTATTAGCCAATTGATCACACCTGAATAAAATAATAATTTTGTGATGGCTGGCGGAGACATCCTGCGTGCTAATCCACCTTGACAGCGTGGCGCGGGTTCGAATCCCGATCCCATCGACCCTTTGCCGCGTGTCACTCCCCTCTCCCCATCTCTCTCCCCATGTCCTGTCGGTCTGCTCTACTGTCCTATATCAAATAAAAGGCATAAAAAGACCAACAAATATCTTAAAAATGTATGTTAACACAATATAACTTCTACAATCGGGTGGTTGTATTTGGTCTCCCTGCTCCTCCGTTGAGACATTTAGAATGGTGTCGAAAGGTCATCTCTCACCTAGACACAGGAATCTGACACGCATGTTGACCCCATGACCTAGACACAGGAATCTGACACGCATGTTGACCCCATGGTCAAGATTCAATCCATCCCATGAGCAAGCAAACAGGCAGGCTCCGTTAGCTCAATGTAAAACATGTCAGCAGTTGCGCAAGCAAACCGGGTTCAACTCCGGGGTAGAAGGGGAAAGTTACATAGAGCAGAATAAATTACATTCAGCACACGGTCAGGCTGGCCCAGGAATCGAACCGTTGAGTGGCTGATCTGACAGGGCACTGAGGCCATGTGGCCACGGACGCTATACACAGTTTGGCTGTACCAGGTCGGCCATCATTTCAATCAGTCTGCTCTGGGGAGGAAATCCTATCCCCAAGGAATTTAATTTCCTAAATAAATAAATGATTCTCCCCCTGGCCAGCCGGGGCGCCTGATGGAGGGACAAGGAACTGGTTGGAATAACGTGTTCCTTCCACGCGCTAGGCTACGTCCAACCAGGGAAACTCCCCCCCCTGTCAGGTTGTAAAGGAGCAACATGGACACTCAGGCATGAAGGAAGCATGAGTTCAAGTCCGTTGCTCTCCCCTTGTCCCCCATATATGGAGACTAGGTTGGTCTCCCCTTGTCCCCCATATATGGGGACTAGGTTGGTCTCCCCTTGTCCCCCATATATGGAGACTAGGTTGGTCTCCCCTTGTCCCCCATATATGGGGACTAGGTTGGTGGAGGGTGTGTAGAGCCCAGGATCACATTAGATGATTGACACAGGGGTGAAAAATGGGTTACAAAATCGTGGGATAAAGAATATATATAAAAAAATAAAAAATAAAGATTGCACGTATAGGGAGAGATATTTTTGGCATTGCTCTGTAAATGTGCCGACACTGACGAAGGCCTGCGCGGCGAAACGCGTTTGTCTGGTTTGACTGCTTCGGATCCCAACGTCATTAAACAAGACTTAAACAAGATTTTATTCTCTGTCTACCGTCTATACATAATATATTCCCTGAATCTGCACCCAGCACACGCCTGAACCCTCTCAGGCCGTCTACCATGAGTTGAGCGAGACTTTCCCCTGAAGTGAGTTTTTGTGAATGTTGCCAAACTTGCCATTGCTCTGCGGTTTAACCGTAGCATGACATCTTATGCCATTCCTACCACATTACTTTTAAGTCATATGGCCCAGTTCCAGTCTCCTCATGACAGGAGTCAGTGCTTATAGGTGTTGGGATGACCGTGAGCCCCTTCAGGGACGTGGTAGTAGGAAAAAAGTGTGTGTGTGTGTGTGTGTGTGTGTGTGTGTGTGTGTGTGTGTGTGTGTGTGTGTGTGTGTGTGTGTGAGTACATGTACACGGGTATAGTAATGGCGTGTGTGCGTGCTCCCTCTAATGCCAGTCAGGTGGTACAGTAGGTAGCTCGTGCCATCGGACTCAATTCTCCTCTTCGATGTCCTTCTTAGCCCTCCCCCCCCCCTCTCTCTCCCCCTCTAATCGCAGAAAATCTATAATTTTTTGCATAATCGTCAATCGTTTCCACGTTGAGAAATGTACATACATTTTCAAACATTTTTCAAAAATAGCAGAAATGGCATATTTTTTTCCCCCCTCTCTTTTTTCTGTTTAAATCAAAATGGCTGATCTACAAGCCCACAACGCATTGCCGCAATGACATGTAGAGAGCTTGCAGAGCTGCTACCCTTCATCAAAGCCATGTGCTTCAGCTCCACGATTCATGAATCGCCGACTCATTATTTAATCCCACCCTCCGGGCCCCGTCGCCGAAGCTTAGGATTCAGAAGCTATAGAACGATCAAAGGTCAGCCCTAAAGGTCAGCCCTACTGTATTCTCAGGTTATCTCAACCCTTTCTCTCTCTTCCCCCCCCCCCCCCCCCCTCCTCGTATGATAAGACCAGTAGAAGACGCGTCTGTCGTCCATGACCATTTCCTGCTGAGCGTTGCATTACTGTGGCGAGTGGTGAGCAACACAACTGAACCACAACACACGTATACACAGATAAAGACAATCTCCCACGCAAAACAGCAAACACTCTCATTAACATGTACGGCAGCATGTACAGTACAGTACAGTACAGTACACACAAAACTACATGACGATTAACATGCAAAGCGGAAAACACCGCCGATGACAAGCATGCTGACAAATAGGCTCATTCACAACCAAGCCTTGTCCCTCTGTTCTACCTTTCCTAGTTTCCTCTGTCAATGGCCTGTGTGCCATCACCTGAAGGCCCCTTGGGGGCCACAGGTCTACTCTCCACCAGGATAGACGTGTCAAGTGGCATTTAGACGGAATATGCGATTATGCGTGGCGTGCACAGTTTCAGCGCAATCGGACGCTGTGTAAAATACAAATGCAGTTTTACTGGATACAAAAACAAATTGTATGTGTGTGTGAAAATCAAGCTACAGTAAGTGTTGACATTTTCCGAGATGTAGGCTTCTAAGCTATGATTTAGCCCTTGACCAAGATTTAGGCTCGTGTGTGTGCGTCCCTGACAGGGAGCAGTGAACAAATAGCATCTCCACAGTAAAGTAGAGGCCAAATATGTTATTATTGATGCAAATTTGAGCATTTTTATTGCCTTTAGTGGCGTTGGTTCACCAGGAAATCATAGTTTAGCATGTAGTCAGATTATAACATCCGGATATATCAGATAGCTCTCTCACTTTCCTACTTGAGGTAGAAGATTCAACCGTACTACAATGTGCGCCAAGGAATATGTGCTCTAAATAAAAACATTTCTACTGAGTGCACATTCAATAACATGACTTAACTAAATGCTGTTGTAGAAGAAATTGCAAAGAAATAACTTCTGCAAGAGTGCATTTCTGGCCAGTATAGCACCAATTAGAGAGAATATTTTGAATCTCTGAATGATTTTAACTCTGAGCTTAGGATGGACACAATGTGGCCCCTGCAGCCAAAAGGCCTGCAGACCGAAAAAAGCTGTTGCATCAGGTGACGTTCTTCTCCATTTTCTTTCATGGCTCTGCATTAAGGCATGTTGTTCTGACCGAAAACAGCCTGCTGCATCAGCAAAGGGACTTCCCATGAATACCATGAATGAATGAATACCGACATGCTCTCTCTCCCACGCCGGCTCTCCTCTGGACACCTGAAGGCTCTTTCCGGATTTCTCCTTTCGGCCTTCAAGTTCTCCCTTTCGTTCTTTCTTCCTGACCTCTACATTTTCGGACTCTTCATCTTCCGGTCTACTCTTTCCTCTTCTCCTCCTCCTCCTCTTCCTCCCAATAATTAGTTATACATTCGATGTGGTGGATAAAGTAGCTTTCCTCTAACACAGATGACAGGCAGCTAAGCCCCATTTTGACCTGAGATAAGATTCTAAAAATGTCTTCTACATCCTGACAGTTTTCTGAAAAAACTATGTTTCTATGTCAGTGGTTCTTCGATTTTCAAAGAATAGCAGATCTACAAGCTCATAGCGCGCCACTCGCTATTTTTCAATAGCTAAAGCATAACATGATGCCAACACCAAAAGGCCAAAATGGGTTAAAATTAAAAAAGGCTCCAGTCATGCTGGATATTTAATTATCAAGGTTAAAAACAAAGAGCTCCACTTCATCACAGATCATTTGGAAATCCATATCATCCTTTTGGCCGGCCAGGCAGCCAGAATATGCAGCGGTCAGTCAGGCCTTTGTTCAGCTGGTCGGTAAGTGTGCCAGTTTCCGCAAACCGTTGCCCAGTCAGCCTGCCAAACACTACTTAACCCATTCTGACCGGGAACCCGTTTTGGTGTTAGCATCATGTCATGCTTTAGCTATTGAAAAATAGCAGATCTACAAGCTCATAGCGCGCCACAGAGTGGCGCGCTACGAGCTTGTAGGTCTGCTATTTTTGAATAATCGAAGAACGACTGACATTTTTTAGAATCTGATCTCAGGTCAGAATGGGTTCATCAGACCAGTGTGTGTCCAGTGGAAACCTCGTATGAATCTGATCTCAGGTCAGAATGGGTTAAGCCTGCCTACAAAATAAAACCCTCATATCAGTGACTCGACATTATAGCATCGATCCACAAAACCAGTGGTATATGGATGATGGGCTAGTATTAAAATGTCCATTCCCGACTGCACTCCTATAAATGTAAAATAATACACAAAGTGTTCATTGTGTTAACGAAACGGCACGCCCTAATATTTATTATCCTGCTACGCATGTGACCCAAACACACAGCTGCTGTGAGAAAACATGACAAGTATGAAGCGGCTTGGGCCAGCATGAAACCGGAGAGCCTGATAGTCTATGGTTCAGTACACACATCCCATCCCCGGCATCATAACAGTGTTGGTTGCACCGCTGGCAAGAGTTGAACTGTCTTGCTATGCGTCTGACCCGAACACAGCTGCTGTGAGAAAACATGAAATGCGATCTAGGCCAGCATGGATCTGAACCGGGTCTCTCAAAACATCCCAGGCCAAACCAAGTCCGCCTGGGGTCAGTCACATCATTCAAGACCAGCCTGACTGGGCCCAAGTCCAGAATTATACAGCAGTTATTAACTGGAACAGTAAGTCCAGAAAAGCAAACTAGAATCAACTTGACACTGTCACAGAAATAAGCACGTGATGACAGCTTTTCACCAGTTTGCCATTATTTATAAGTTACAGCCTAATTAAGTTACATAACTGTTTTAATGACATGGTGATCAGTTGGTTTTGGCAGTTAACCACATTAACCCTGGCATCGCCATTTTGAGTCATAGGTCAAACATTTTACAAGCTCTCAAAAAAACACAATTTTTGCTATTCGGCAAATTCGGTTGTTCAATCTGTGACAATTCCAGTTTTGATCTGGTGCAGTGATGGGGGGTTATACAGAGATATCCTTCAGATTAATTTTCCAATAGCCTGATGAGGAATCATCGTCCAAAAGCTTTTAAACAACTATCATTAACCCATTCTGAACAGGAACCCATTTTGGTGTTAGCATCATGTCGTGCTTTACCTATTGAAAAATAGCAGATCTACAAGCTCATAGCGCGCCACCGAGTGGCGCGCTACGAGCTTGTAGGTCTGCTATTTTTGAAAAATCAAAGAACGACTGACATTTTTAGAATCTGACCTCAGGTCAGAATGGGTTAATCAGACCAGTGTGTGTCCAGTGGAAACCTCGTATGAATCTGATCTCAGGTCAGAATGGGTTAATATTATTAATGTGTTTGGGAGGACCAGATTAGGGGGAATCATTTCAGGATACGCACATTACATAATTAAAGAATAGACGTAGATGGAGGCAGGCTAACATAAACTATTTCTCCGAAAATGTTCTACGTGGGGGGAACAAAGAGTCATCAGAGGCTTAAAATAGTTACACACACCACTTCAATGTCACATTTTCTATAAACAGGAAAGGCTTTGCCGGTGGTGTGGTGTGCCTCAGCTCAAAAGCACTGAAGCGACCCGTGCTGCTGCAGTGACACAGTGCTGAACCGAAGTGTGACTAGTGTGCAGAGCAGGACTCAGAGGCGATGACTGTTGCACTGCAACAACCAACCATCGCCAAACAACGCAGCTAGAGGCTGCTCCGTTGCCAGAGAGGGACAGGGGGAGAAACACCATGGGCATGAAACTAAAGAAGACTACCTTTTTTTCACTGACCAAAACTAAATGGAATCTAAATGAAAACTAAAGCTATTATGACTAAAACTAAGACTAAATATATTGACGATTTCGTCAACAGCTAAAATCTAGAGTAAAATGCTAGGAAGGGGACTAGTGGACAAGAGATCCAGTATAAGTCATTTTACACTTGGTTAGCGTGCTGAAAATTGCAGATCTACAAGCTTGCGACGCGACGTATTTTGCTATTTGCGACCACTGGTTGAAAACCACTGTTCTATATACCACATAGTCAATCAATGTTTGTAGCTTAAACATTATAGCTGATTCAATCAAAATCAAAATCAAAATCAAAATCAATGTTTGTAGCTTAAACATTATAGCTGATTGAAATAAATGCTTGCTATTGACAAAGGACTATAAAATAACTGATGTAAATGACTGATGCAAACTGTTATGTATGTAGTTCATGTTATATTGCATGCTTGCTGATGCACATTATTATTCATAATCAGAGCTAGTATTGGGCTGTACTGCAACTATGTCATATTTAACACAAAGTAAGTACACAGTCAAATACAGCCATATTATAGCAGTGGCAATGCATATTGGCATTGCACAACGTGACCAGACCACCATACAATTACAACTGTTGGTGGACTGGACACAACACTAGCTTCATCTGAGCTAATACGCTTACACATACACACACACACAGGCTTACAATACGGACCGCAATGGAAACAAGCCCAGAGGACTTTTAGCATTAATGTCCGACTGTACCCGGTGCTGTTTACATTTCTGACTAATGAAGTATAAATAAAGCGGGTATTCAATCAATCACTCAAACAGGTGAGTGTGGCTTCTTGCCCTTCTTGTTCCCCACATACAGTAAGCCGAAACTCAAAAGCGGACTGTGAGTGTCCCTTATTTGGGGTGCATACTTAGTTTAGACTAGTCATTGGTTAGACATGTGTTAAGCTTAGGTTTAGGTGTGCTGCCTGTCTAAACTAAGTGCTGCACCCGTTTCCTCAGTGATGTATCCTGAGGTCAACAGGGTTTCGGGTCTACCCGAAAATGTGGCGCAAATCTAGTTTGAATATATATTCTTTCAGAGCGAAAGCTTTTAACTCAAATCTTTGCTTCTTTGGTCCCAGCTGGAACAACATATTTTCAGATGGGGGTCCGCGGCATTGAGCACCACTCACATAGAAACATATAGGATTTTCATTAAACTGTTTAGGATTTAGAAGCCTTTTTTCTTTTTCTTTTAGAATCGGCCTCAGATCTAAATGGGTTAAGACTAAGAGCAGACCCTCTCTAATAATCTACTGCATTACAGTGACCTGTAGATGGACTAATATTAATAGAAATAACTTCCACGGCATCAAGATAGATCAGCTGTGTGGTTGTGCTCATTTGAAACTGGGAGATACCTGAATGATTTAACCCATTCTGACCGGGAACCCGTTTTGGTGTTAGCATCATGTTATGCTTTAGCTATTGAAAAATAGCAGATCTACAAGCTCATAGCGCGCCACCGAGTGGCGCGCTACGAGCTTGTAGGTCTGCGATTTTTTTTTTTTATCGAACGACTGACATTTTTAGAATCTGATCTCAGGTCAGAATGGGGTTAATCAGACCAGTGTGTGTCCAGTGGAAACCTCGTATGAATCTGATCTCAGGTCAGAATGGGTGAAGCAGTGGTTTTCAACCCTTTTCTCATCAAGGCCCGTCATTTATTCTGCATTTGAGCCACGGACCTCCATGTGATGAGATTTAGGGTCCATTTTCGTCACCGGCGCTAAACCCCTTATTTATCCCTAAACTTTTTTTTTTTACTATTTTGAAAAACATTTTTGAATAATTCAACTAGTCAATCTACATTGACACGTTGTGAGCATTTTAACCCATTCTGACCTGAGATCAGATTCATACGAGGTTTCCACTGGACACACACTGGTCTGATGAACCCATTCTGACCTGAGATCAGATTCTAAAAAATGTCAGTAGTTTCTTCGATTTTTCAAAAATAGCAGACCTACAAGCTCGTAGCGCGCCACTCGGTGGCGCGCTACGAGCTTGTAGATCTGCTATTTTTCAATAGCTAAAGCATAACATGATGATAACACCAAAATGGGTGCCCGGTCAGAATGGGTTAACTATTCAAAAATGTTTTGCAAAATAGTAAAAAAACGAAAATGGAGCCCTTAGGCCTCTCGCACCCAAAATAAAAGTATGTTGTTCGGTTTTCTTTGGATAAGATTGTGTCTACAATTCCATGCTTTTGGCAAAAGTTGATCAAAATTTGAATTCTTTACATTCTTAAAAAGTAGTAGTGCAGATCTGTATAAACAATAATGTAACTCTTGAGGGTCAAATTAAAATGCTTAAATGTTACGCTCAACGTAACCATTTGGTTACCAACTCTCCATCATTTAGCTGGGGACCACCTGGAACCCCCCCCCCCCCCCCTCAAGGAGTGGAATGGTGGTCCCATGGTGGACCAGTGGTTGAAAACCACTGATGGGCTCATAGCGTTGATGTGTCAAAGGTTGAAGTTGCAGATTTGGCCTGAGTTTTTATCAACACCACCAACCATGCAACTCTTTCTCTCTCGTTTGCACTCACTGACCCCATCCATGCAGTCCAATGTTTAAAATTGGGAGAACGAAAAGGAAGGAGAAAAAAAACACACGAACACGTTTCTGCTCCGTCAGCGGTTCAGGGCAGACAGAGAGGGTTAAACATGCAGGCTGCAAGATGATCTAAATATGTGATGACTCGCCTAAATGCATTGTCTCCCCCCCAAAAAAACGCATTGCAAAATCTGCCAGTTAGTTACACCAGTTTGGTCATGGGTGGGTGAAGCAAGACCGTCTGCAACTCTATGATTGTACAAATCATACTAAATGGACAGAATAATTAGCACACCCAAAGTGTAAGCAGTTTGGCACTGGGAATGTCACTGTGTAGGACCTGCCTGGCCGACCCCCGTCACCCCGGCCACCACCAACAATACCAGCTTCAAAGAAACAAAGACATGAACCTGCCTGGCTGCAGCAGAGGAGACCCATGCAACAACAAAAACAAATCTGGCTTGGCTAGTTTCGTGGCTAGCTTCAATGAGCTAGCCCCACTGCTTCCTTTGGTTCCGTTCAGTCCACATTGTGACATTTTATTAATTCTCTATCACACAGCAACAACTAAATAGTATATTATTACACGTAACACAACAACACCACCAACCACCAACACGCACGGTTGATTAATAAACAGTGGCAGTTTAGAGATGTCTTTCAGAGAGCTACCGTTGGGTTAGCTCAGCAGGTAGCCACGGGCAGCTAGTTGCGTGCATAGAGCTGTTTACAACAATGCTGTACCCACTCCAACTGTACTTTCCCTATTTACAACGGCTTTGTGACATTTTGACACTTAATTGCTTTTGGCAAATGTAAACGTATATGTTTTATCATGACAATAAAGCTCATTGGAAAAGGAAAAAGAATTGCGGTGCTAACAGAGGGAGCTTTTTTGAGGTACCTCATACTGGATGTATTGTTTCCTCCACTCCGGAGTGATGTGCGCCGAGAGATGCTCCGTGAACTTCATCCTGGCGGCTGGTTCTCCTTCTCCTCCTCCACCTCCTCCTCCTCTTCACTTGGCCTCCACCACCTCCTCTTCCTCCTCCTCCTCCACCTCGAACCTTACTTGGCCTCCACCTCGAACCTCACTTGGCCTCCACCTCCTCGGTGGTGGTCCTCCTGTCCTCAGGGTCTCTGACTATCCGTTCAGTCAGCAGCAGGCAGGCAGCGACCCAGCGGCCCCGGGGCTGGCTGGCTGGCTGAGGGCTGCTTCACTTCACTCACTGCGGTATAATATCTGTGTTGTTGTGTTCTGCTCTGTTCGCAGCAGCAGCGATGCTGCTTGTCCTTCTTCTCATCCCCAACCCGGAGATTAGAGCTGAGCAAGCGGCCAGGCACGCACACACAGTGAATACACACACACACAGCGGGGGGGGGCAGCGGACGCGGGTTCTATTTACATTAACATTAGCATAGCCTGGCTAACTCGTTAGCCAACTATTGTTTTTCATTTGTTTTCAATACGTTATTTTAAATGGTCCAGAACGCTGATGACGGTGGTGCCACATTGCCGAGAGAGAAACGCTGTCACACCAGAAGAAGGAGCGGGTTGTCTGTCTGTGTGTGTGTGTGTGTGTGTGTGTCAGTGGTTGTGGTGTAATAAGGTCGGTTTGGTGACACAGCAGGCTCAGCCAGTCTCTCTCTCTCTCTCTCTCTCTCTCTCTCTCGTTGGTCGCGTCACACTGTGAGGTCGTGACGTCATCTTCATTCTTCACACGGTTAAACCCAAAACTCTCATGGTCTCTCTCGTAAAAAAGGGCAATCTCCCCTCACCCCTTTTTCCCCTTAGAGTAGTTTTTCCCCCATAGGCCTACTGTACATGTTTTTCCCTTCTTTTATGTCTTCTTTTTTTTTAAACTTTCTGTATGATTTCCTGTTTTTCATAAAAGTGTACATATTTGTACGTCTTTAAATGTTCCGATTAATTGAAAATTATGTAAACAAGTCTCAGTGCTTTTCATGGTTTAATCCTCAAAGTAGCAGTTTTTGTTGTGTTGTGTTGTTGTCTTGCTTCTCCCCCCCCCCCCCTTTCCCCTCACTGTTTATGTATCTTTTCCCCTTTTGCTTCCTATATGATGAATTCCTGTTCTGTTCTTTAACTACATAGAAGTGTCTATTTGTATGTCTCTAAATGTTTTGATGAATTGAACAATGTGGACCCTGTTGTAAACAAGTGTAACGCTTAATTGGGTCGTCCACTCACAGTTAACAGTCTCTGTATTGAGTTTGTGCTTGAAATGTACTGTAATTCTACAAACTGTTAATAAATATTTCAATCAATCAATCAATTTCATTTGAAATGTAGCCTACCTACTGAAATTGCAATGAATCAAACTCTCTGTCTCACAGTCTGTTCAAACCTGATTCCTATTAAATCGGCTTCATTGTCAATTTGCCAATACATTGATGAATTGAACAAGGTGGACGGTGGACCCTCTTGTAAACAAGTGTAATGCTTTATTGGGTCGTCCACTCACAGTTAACAGTCAAACAATCAAAGCTAATGGCATACATGCAAATAGGCCTACTAGTAATAACACAATTGGCAAAGCATGGGTGAAATAAAAACCTAAAACATAATGTAAGATATGTATAACAATTTAAGATATAAGATATATTTAAGAATAAAGAAATGTGCAAACAGAGCTCTCTCTGTGTGTTCGTGTGTTCGTGTGTGCATGTGTGCGTGTGTGCGTGTGTGTGTGTGTGTGTGTGTGTGTGTGTGTGTGTGTGTGTGTGTGTGTGTGTGTGTGTGTGTGTGTGTGCGTGCGTGTGTGCGTGCGTGAGGGTGCGTGTGTTCCTGTGCATGCTGCATGCTCTGCACAGCAGCAGGCCTAGGCTATAGGCTACCAAGCGAGATAAATTAGTGCAGCCAGATCAGATTATAGCTCTATGGGTGCAGGCGGTGTGCAGCCTCTGTACAGTAGACTCTGTACAGTAGCTGCATTCCACTGGACATCATGCTCACGTGCTGCTGTGTGGGGCGCTAATACTGTAAAGTCTACTCTAACTCATGTTGATTAGGTTATAGTGGTTCCCAAACTTTTTCATGTTCAAGTACCCCCCAAATTGATACTAATTAGCCCGCGGACCCCCATTTGAAAAGACATGCCATCCAGGGACCCCCATAAGAGAAGATTTTTAAGGCTCTAGCAGTGATTCTCATTTCTCAGTTTAATTTCAAGGACCACCAGTTTGACATGCATTAGTCTACGGACCCCCATTTAATGGCATTTCTGTCTCTGGGATCCCAATTTATATTGTATAATCAATGCTAATTTAACTCTGAGAGTGTACATATGGAACCAAATGGACCCCACTTTGGGAACCACTGGATATGGTGATGTAATGGTGATGTAAAGATAGATATAGATAGATCTTTATTTGTCATTGCTTGCATGAAACAAACAAAGCAAACGGTGCAAACACAAACATTAAACGCCATTAACAATAAAGGGACAATATGACGTAAATGACACATTGTGAGTCGTGACGTACATTTACGTACGTTTACAAAACAAACATTGAACCTGTGTATAGGAGGCCCACCATAATGGAAGATTATTTTTTCCTCCTGTTATTAGTCATGTTTCCAAACTCTTTGTTTGTAAACTGTGGGGGAAGTATCATCATCATCATCATCATCATCATCATCATTGTCATGTGTCTTTGGTTTAGTTTAGGCAGGTACAAAGTGTACCTATAGCTGCTGTTTCCACCTCATCGTTTGTGGTGCACACCACACACACACACACACACACACACACACACACACACACAGTCTGACTGACCTGTGGCTGTGGCGGGCGGGCGGCCTCTCTGGATGGTGAGACTATACCGTGCTCATCACTGAGTCTGGCCATCCCATTTACCTATACAGTGTGTTTGACTCTGTTCTCAGAAGGGCTGCTTCACTGACAGAGACCATAAGCATTAGGGGCTTAAAAGTTGTTTAATGATGAGGTGAAACCTGACATACAACAGGCCCGTTTTTTAATAGCGACCTAGTCATCGTCAATGGGAGTCTCCCCCATGCCGCCTAAGCCAATGGGAGCCGCCAGCAAAACGCATAGCAGCGACCTTACCTAGTCATGATTGGCTGCCTCCTAAGCTATGACACACAGCTATGGCACAGCGGAAGTCTGCAAATCTGCAATACCCTGCAGACCACACTCTCAACCATATAAACACCACACTCTGCACCCAGACCACACTCTCAACCATATGAACACCACACTCTGCACCCAGACCACACTCTCAACCATATGAACACCACACTCTGCACCCAGACCACACTCTCAACCATATGAACACCACACTCTGCACCCAGACCACACTCTCAACCATATGAACACCACACTCTGCACCCAGACAACACTCTCAACCATATGAACACCACACTCTGCACCCAGACAACACTCTCAACCATATGAACACCACACTCTGCACCCAGACAACACTCTCAACCATATGAACACCACACTCTGCACCCAGACCACACTCTCAACCATATAAACACCACACTCTGCACCCAGACCACACTCTCAAGCATAGACATATATACATAAACACCACACTCTGTCTGTGCTATTACCTCATTTTGGATAAAAAATTAATAATTTCAGAGCCAGCGTTTGTTTCAGCTGACAAATATGTCCATGTAATATTTCTTCTTTTTTGTGTGTGTGTGTGTGTGTGTGTGTGTGTGTGTGTGTGTGTGTGTGTGTGTGTGAAAACCTAAAACATATGTAAGATATGTATAATTTTACCAATTTTATAATTTTCTTATTCTTTATTAGGCAAAAAAAGATGTTTCTGATTTCCAACAACCAAATGAAACCCTAAAAGATAATGCTTTGAAAAGTAGGAGACATTTGTCTGATGTATAGCAGTTCCAGCGAAGGGAGAATTATTTAAGAATATAGTTTCTCTAGTAAAGCGGAAATTGCACATAGTTATATCTAGTTATACTTCATCACTACCTTGGACAGCCTGATTATGTGTCAATATGTGTGACCATGATTTTGTGGACTGAAGAGTATCGTTTGTGAAACCTCGTATTGGTATAGTGATGACAATAACAGAGACAACAGCACACTCTGATGTTTGATTTATGTATTACACCCTCTGGGAATGAACAGGAACATTATTTTTGATTGATTGAATTCTTTATTAACAGTTTGCAAAAAGGTACAGTTATGCTAAAAGGATAACACAACGATCCCAGAGGGCTTGTTTCCATTGTGGTCCTAGTATTCAATTCAGCACGACAAACAATATGCTAGGCTACTTTACAAGACAAGCAATACTAAGCAGTGTAAGTATATGGACAGAACAAGAGTGGGGGTATGACTTATTTTGGCAAGTCTAGGTCCAGTTGCAAATTGCAGGTGCTCTTTTATAGCTTTTTTTAAAGGAGGGTTGGGGACTCGGGAGTCACACTTTTTGATGGCTGTTGATATTATATTCAGCATATTCTACATTTTGGTGACATAATATAAATTAATTCCCTGAGATCAGTGGAGCTCCCTCTCGTGTTGTGCCTTCCTGTGGATGTTTCTCACTCTTTCCGTTTGACAGGTAGGCCTACACCATGGACACTGGTAAACCAGGCCAATTTGTAAGTTGATGCACTCCTTGAATGTTGATTGATTGATTGAATACTATATTACAGTGGTTCCCAAAGTGGGGTCCTTGAGAGAGTTCCAGGGGGTCCCCAGCTAAACGATAGTTTGAAACCAAATGGATCTGTAACTCTGAGAGTGTACAAATGGAACCAAATGGACCCTAACGGTTCCATTTGGTTCCATTTGTACTAGTACCACTGGTACTAGTAGTACCACTGGTGGTACTACTACACAGAGGAGTCACCCCAAAAAAGGAGAAAAAAAAGACAAAAGTGGAATTAAATATTTGTATTATACAGGTAGCTTTTCTGAACAAGCAATTGGTTCAAATATATGCTATCCATCCGTGCTGAAATGAGCATGACAGCGCACCTATGGCTGATTTGAGAACGGATTATTCACATTAGAAATATCATCAGTTGTGCTGATTAGTGATTAGACTGCGTTTTGTCAGAGCAGCAGTATTATTGCCTTATAGGAATGGAACAAAAAGGGCAGGTAGCCTATATATTAACGTATAATGTATTTTAACATCAGTTATTAATATGGTGGTAGATTCTCTGAAGTGGTACTTCAGTATAAAAAGGTTGATGGACCATTGCTATATAGAGAAGTGGTTCACAAAAGTGGGGTCCGGGAACCCCCAGGGGTCCTTGAGGGAGCTCCAGGGACCAGCTAAATGATAGTTTGGAACCAAATGGACCCTTCTGTAACTGTAACTGTATAGCTCTGTAACTCTGAGAGTGTACAAATGGAACCAAATGGATGCACTCTCAGACTTAAATTTTACATTCATTTTACAATATACTGGGGGTCCCAGAGATAGGAATGCCATTAAATAGGTCTGTAGACATTAGACAATGCTGTATGTCAAACTGGGGGTCCTTGAAATTAAACGGGTTGAGAATCTCTGCTATAGAGCCGTACAAATCTTCTCTTATGGGGGGGGGGGGGGGTCACTGGCATATGTTTTCAAGCGGGGGTCTTCTGTGGGCTAATTAGTGCCACTTTACATGAGAAGGTTTGGGAACTACTGCTAGTACCATGAGGTGCATGCAGAGTGGCATTGCTCCAGCTGTCCTGAGTGCATTCCACTGACCAAAGAGATCCTGCCCCAAATTATAATTCTTTGCTTGACGTTCTTGATTACATTTTGCTGCCATTTTATCACCGGACGGATTGTTTTCTAAAATACAACCAGGGTTGTATTTTATTAAAAAAAACCCTGTAATCTGTCCCTTTCCTTGTGATTCACCCACTCTGATTGAACGTGAAGTCTGTGGCTTATATAACTGAGGCTGATTTTGGACCCAAAAAGAATGGATTTAGTTCATGATAGTTTGTTATGAGTGAGCCATATAGATTTTTACCGAGTTTGGAGCCAAAGGCTTTTTCTAAAACAAGATTATGGTGATATTATGCTTTAGTTGATGATGAAATAAAATAAAATGAAACAGATCTCTAGCTGTGGATTGGATGTACACGTTTTAAAAAAGCATTATAAAAGTTTTGATTGATTGAAATATTTATTAACAGTTTGCAGAATTACAGTACATTTCAAGCACAAACTCAGTCCCCTAAAAGTAGCCTATAGTTAAAATTATTCTGGGTGCTCCAACGAATAAAAGTGTCCATGTTTGAGGTTGTGAATCTGGGCGGGGAGCGTGATCTCTGGTCTCCTGAGTCCTGACCTACAGGTCGCTCAGGCCAGCTGCTCAGTATTTCCAATTTTCAATATACTTCTAGTTTTAATACTACTACTGTGTGTGTGTGTGTGTGTGTGTGTGTGTGTGTGTGTGTGTGTGTGTGTGCGCGTGTGCGTGTGTTTGTGTGTGTGTGTGTGTGTGTGTGTGTGTGTGTGTGGATTGCTTTTTTGTGTAGCTTATATGCACACACAGAATGCATAACAAGAATCACAAAAGATAATTTCATCACAAAGCATATAGTCTTTATTAAAAGTTGCATGCAGTGGCAGACATTTGTTGGAAGCAAACAATGCTGGGCCAATCATTCAATCAAGTGAGGGTCAGATTTGGCATATTCTTGCCTTATCTAACATGCGGGGTTGTTTTGATGTAAACTAGAAGATGAATGCACGTCTGCTTAAACATAGTCCATGCACTACCAATACAACATTACCATATTGGTATATGCAGAGCTGCTTGTTGAAAAGAGTGGCCATTTCATTTCACAGTCAGCCATGTTGGCACCAGAATGATTATGCTTGGTTGTTGTTGAGACATATTGGCAGCTCGCTGGCCTATTTGTTATTACTGACCTCAATTCAATGCAAATAAACCAGCCTATAGATTTCCACAGATATAGCCTAATTATGAGGGCACAACAAACATCAACATTGTATAGGCCTACAATCTGACTGACAGACAGACAGACAGACAGACAGACAGACAGACAGACAGACAGACAGACAGACAGACAGACAGACAGACAGACAGACAGACAGACAGACAGACATCTTCAGACATCTTAAATTGGGGTAATGTGGTTAATCTCTTGGCATTCACCGCGTGCCTTAATTGACAGATTTTAAATCAAGGTCCACTGTGAACACTGAGAGATAGAACCCATACTGTAGTATCACACAAACACACACACACACACACACACACACACACACACACACACACACACACACTTTTTTTATTGCTGCAACTGTGTTCAGAGACAGCACTGAAAGTCAAAAACAGGTGACATCTCGCCATGGCCCATGGGCCTGTATAAAGTAGCCTACATGCATCGCCTACAATGATGATGACAAATCAAACGGCCAGGCCTATATATTACATGTAGCCTTTAGCCAAATTACAATTATTAGTAAACCTGTGTCAGAGATTCGTCGACCAAGCAAAATGACTTGCTGCACGTCGTAGACGAGGACGCAGTGTTGGGCACATTTTGGGTTGTTTGAGCCAATGTGAAAACGCCTTTCGGATGAAACCGCGCGGCCCATTTGAGACTTCAAAGACTCGCGTCACATTCATTATAGGATCTGTGATCACAGTAGCCTATAGGCCAGGCCTATAAAAAATAATATAATATACGGCTTAACCAAATGATAATTAGCGCATTCGATCGATGCATGCATGCGGACTTAAGTGCAAACTCAAAATTTGAGTATAGAAATGCATCTTTTTCTAAATAGCGTATATACATCGCCCGTATAGCCATTCTTTTTGCGAGCTATAAATCGGTCGTTTTTTTTTTTTTGCTTCTGCGGGTGTTAAAAATGGAGCAGATTATCTATAGGCCCTACAAGCATGCATTATATTAGTAGCCTATCTTATTTGGCTTATTAAACGACAAGCAAACAATGCGAGATAGGCCTTAGCCTATAGTCAAACGCAAATTAGCCTATACATCACAGAAGGCCTATAGATCAGAGAGAACATTAAATGGACTAATTCGCTGAAATATGACAGATCATCCAGTCTATATATAGCCTGCCGACCTGCACACAAAGGCGCCCTATATTCTAACATAGGCTATAAGCAAACAAATAACGATGGTATACGTGCATAATCAAATATAGGAGCAAGACAGAGCTGGCTTTCTGAATGCAGGGTATAGCGTGTCCTTGTCGCATTATCCAACATCCCTTCGCAGCATCTGTGTGTGCTATACTTCTCTTCTCTCTCGTCTCCTTCTCTCGTCCTCTTGTCCAATAGGCTATACTATAGGATAGCCCTATACAGCATCTAAAAAATAAAAAATAAAAAAAATAGGCTAGGCCTATATATAGCCTGCTATGTTTCAGATATAAAGAATACTAATAATAAAATAAAATAAAAAAGATAGAACGATGCTTTGTTTCGCCGGCAGCAGCCTATAGGCTATAGCCTATAAATATAGGCCTATATATATATATAAAAAAATCAAGATGATCCTGTATTCCTCTTCCTTCGACACCTATATAGATATGCGAAATCGCCTCGGTTCCCTCTGGTCCTATTTTTTATCGAGGCGGTTTTTAAATAAGGTACAGTGGTATAGTAGCCCATATAGGAGTTACATTGAGGATCCTTCACACAGTGCAGGAGAGGAGAGACGCGGGCGGAGGATTGCGCACACGCAGGCTATAGGGTGACGTCACCATGCAGATAGACGCTCTGAAATCCCTCTCCATCCTCTCCTCTCTCCTTGCCCTTGAGACTATACGGTAAATATAGCGCAGATATGAGACTGTACGGTAAATTATATAGCGCAGATATGAGACTATATATATATACGGTAAATATAGCGCAGATATGCTTTTAGTTAGGCCTGTCAGGGCAGGATCATGTCAACGTCCCACCGTTGCTCTGCTTTTCCAACAATGTTATTGTGTGACATTGTTGGAAAAGCAAAAATAGTGTGCACTCTTTCATGTCAAGGACCCCCACAGCCACATTGACACACATTGGCCCGGCTGCGGACCCCCATTTGAAAAGATATGCCCCCATAAGAGATTATTATTATTTATTTTTTTGTTTACAGTTCTATAGCAGTGATTCTCAAACATTTTAATTTCAAGGACCCCGACTTAATGGCATTCCTATATCTTGGATCCATGTAAAATCAATGTTAATTTCACTCTGAGAGTGTACACATTTGTGTAATTTGTACAAATGTGATTTGTACACTCCATTTGGTACACTCTCAGAGTTACAGTCCCATAAGGGTCCATTTGGTTCCTATATATATCAATTAGCTGGGGACCCCCTGGAACTCCCCCAAGGACCCCAGGGGGTCCCCGGACGCCACTTTGAGAACCATTGCACTGATATCACCAGTAAGACTCGCAAACGCGGGAAGCGAACGCAGCTGAGACCCTGCAGATCATGTCTGTCTGTCTGTCTGTCTGTGTGTCTGTCCCGCTGTTACTGTATATGTGGACCTGGCCCCTTTTGTGCCCATATATGGAGCTGAGTGATTGCTGATGCAACACACTCCATATTTGGACGCCTGGCCCCTTTTGTGCCCATATATGGAGCTGAGTGATTGCTGATGCAACACACTCCATATTTGGACGTATAGCGGGACAGACACACAGACAGACAGACACACAGACAGACAGACACACAGACAGACATGATCTGCTAGGTCTCATAGTAAGTGCTCACTGCGTTCGCAAAAAGACACAAACAAGCGTAAAGCGTTACATGTTCGACTTGCAGTGACTTCTGGTATTTTATGTTAAACCCGTTGTCATATTTTGACTGTGTGGCGTTCCTCCTTATAGGTTTCCACACATAACATGTCGCAACACATTATGGATTAAGCAGAGACCCCCAAATTCTCACATTTGAACTGCATGAGGACCCCCTCAAAAATATTCATATTTGAACTGCATGGGGATTGGCATTTGAACCGGGGACCCCCCCCCCCACCTGACAAGCTCTTGAAATTGTAAGAGTTGAGGCATCACGTTTAGTTTGAACATAGCAGCTGTACAAGCTCACAATGCCAACAGCTGCATTCATGGGCGGCAGTGACTCATGCATGGGTAGAGTGGCTGGATGGCATCGAAACTAGGCTCCCCCAGAGTTAGTGTCCATGAACAGGACTCTGAACCCCCTAATTGCTCCTGATGTGCTGGTTAGTGCCTCGCATGGTTTCCACTGCCATCGGTGCATGTATGAAATGCACAATCTATGTAAAGCGCCTTGGATAAAGGCGCCATATATGAATGCACTATTTACCATTCACAATTCTTGGCCTCTTTATATATTATATATCTTATATTGTTTGACCATTGTTGATGTATTAAAAGGGTATTAAAACCACTTAAATTGTCACTTCAGTGTAATCTGGGGACCTCCCCAAAATCATGTGGGGACCCCAATGGGGGTCCCGACCCACATGTTGAGAACCACACTGGATTAAGCCACATGAAAGAGATAAGAGATGCAGAGAGATGAGGGGGTGGAGAGAGAGAGAGAGAGAGAGAGAGAGAGATGTCTGTAGACTAATATTATTCGATATCTAATCAGCATGTAACGGTTATTGTATATCGATATAAACATATGTTGGAAGAGAAATGATAAAAAAGTGCATGTCCTGTCATTTGCTACAGTATAGCCTATGTTGAAAACAAACAATATTGTAAAAGGAAAAGAAGACCATATACTGGATTTGAGAAATAATAAATAAATAAATAAATATTTTCAGTCATTTGTCTGGAAAATAAATTTGTGTTTAGAAAATTGTGAAAAATCACATTGTGTGAACCTAATATCGTGATTGGAATCATATATAGCGTGAGTTGAGCGAATCATTACATGCCTAATAATCAAGTAAACTGTTCAGATGACTATAATATGGGCCTCATGGCTACAGAAACAGAGATAGGATCCTGCCCAATGGGACTCATGGCTACAGAAACAGAGATAGGCTCCTGCCCTATGGGACTCATGGCTACAGAAACAGAGATAGGCTCCTGCCCTGTGGGCCTCATGGCTACAGAAACAGGAGATAGGCTCCTGCCCTATGGGCCTCATGGCTACAGAAACAGGAGATAGGCTCCTGCCCTATGGGCCTCATGGCTACAGAAACAGGAGATAGGCTCCTGCCCTATGGGCCTCATGGCTACAGAAACAGGAGATAGGCTCCTGCCCCTATGGGCCTCATGGCTACAGAAACAGGAGATAGGATCCTGCCCTATGAGACTCATGGCTACAGAAACAGGAGATAGGCTCCTGCCCTATGGGCCTCATGGCTACAGAAACAGGAGATAGGCTCCTGCCCTATGAGACTCATGGCTACAGAAACAGGAGATAGGCTCCTGCCCAATGGGACTCATGGCTACAGAAACAGAGATAGGCTCCTGCCCTTACTTTCTGAATGATGTGGCAATGCCTACTTGCATCATGCAATGCTGTGTACCTTAACCTGCATTGTTTAATTGACATAATAAGTGGTGGATGCATTGTCATTGCAATAAGCTGACAAGGAGAAGGACTTGGTCTTCTAGCTTAACTATTTTTGAGGGGTACTATCCCCTCCTATGCCCATGCATCGTTGTGTGTGTACCCCATAGCGATGATTTGATTGGATTCGCAATTGAGGATAAAAATGTCACAAATGTCACAAATGTGATTATCCGGATTGGACTTGAGGATAAAAAGTGAGGACAGAAAAGTGAGGATGCCAATTGTGACCCATTCTGGCCATTCCAATTGATGGAATGTGATGATGTATATGATGAGAGCGCCCCTCACTTCTTACTTTGAACTTTTTGAGCGGCACTAGCCCCTCCTATATATGCCCAGCTTTGTGTGTTTGTGTGTACCAAATTTGAGATTTGAAAAACGTGACCCGAGCGAATCATTGCTTTCGTCTAGAACCTGATGACTTGGCCACCAACCAACCCTTTCATCCATGCTGGAGCTCCTTCATTCTGTTCAGGGCGGAGCCTGCGTGGAACCACTCGATGTGTGTCTCGTTGAAGGTGTGGTTCAGAGCGATGGACTCCTGGCTGCCGTCGCTGTGTTTGATCACAGCCGTCAAGGACTCGCCAGGAGCAAAAGATCGGAGTCCTGTGATGGAGATCTGGTCGTCGGGACGGACCTTATCGTAGTCGCTGGGGTCAGCGAAGGTCAGAGGCAGCATGCCCTGCTTCTTCAGGTTGGTCTCGTGAATCCTGGCGAAGCTCTTGACGATGATGGCGCGTCCTCCCAGGTGCCTGGGCTCCAGGGCAGCGTGCTCTCGGCTGGAACCCTCTCCGTAGTTGTCGTCTCCGATGACCACCCAGTTCACTCCGTTGGCCTTGTAGTGGCGGGCGGTGTCTGGCACGCCTCCGCATTCCCCCGTCAGCAGGTTCCTGATCTTGTTGACGCTGTCGTTCTCCACGTTGACCGCGCCAATCAGCAAGTTGTTGGAGATGTTGTCGAGGTGACCGCGGAACTTCAGCCAGGGGCCCGCCGGGCTGATGTGGTCTGTGGTGCACTTTCCTTTCACCTTGATGAGGACCCTCATGTCGTCCAGGTCATTGCCATGCCACTTGTCGAAGGGCTCCAGCAGCTGCAGGCGGTCGCTAGAGGGGTTCACGTCCACATTGACAGCGCTTCCGTCGGCTGGTGGGTGCTGGTAGGTGTCCTGGCCGGGGTCAAAGTCCCTGGTGGGGAGTTCATCTCCGGTGGGGGGCTTCAGCTTGAATTTCTCTCCATTCGCGGCTGTCAGAAAGTCTGTCTCGGGGTTGAAGTCGAGGGTGCCAGCAAGGGAAAGGGCCATGACGATCTCGGGGGAGGTGACGAAAGCATGAGTGGCCGGGTTAGCGTCGTTCCTGCGCGGGAAGTTCCTGTTGTAGGATGTCACAATGGTGTTCTTCTCTCCCTTCTTCACATCCTTCCTGTCCCATTGTCCAATGCAGGGTCCACATGCATTGGCAAGGACCACTCCTCCTACGTCACTCAGGATCTTGGCATATCCGTCTCTCTCAATCGTGGCACGGATCTGCTCAGATCCGGGGGTGACCATGAACTCGGTCTTGCACTTCAGGCCCTTGTCCAGAGCTTGCTTGGCCACAGAGGCCGCCCTGCCCATGTCCTCATAGCTGGAGTTGGTGCAGCTACCGATTAGACCAACCTTGATCTCCAGGGGCCAGCCATTTGTCCGAGCTGTGGCTCCAACCTCAGACACAGGGTGAGCCAAGTCGGGGGTGAAGGGCCCGTTAATGTGGGGCTTCAGCTCACTCAGGTTAATCTCAATGACTTGGTCATATTCACAGCCCTCATCAGGGATAAGATCGTCCCGGAACTCATCGGCCAGCTCCGCAATGTCTCCGCGACCCGTCTTCTCCAGATAGGTCCTCATGCGATGGTTGTAGGGGAACACGGACGTGGTCGCTCCGATCTCAGCTCCCATGTTACAGATCGTGGCCATACCGGTACAGGAGATGGAGTCCACTCCGGGCCCGTGGTACTCTATGATGGCACCCGTTCCTCCCTTCACGGTCAGGATGCCGGCCACCTTCAGGATGACGTCCTTCGGAGAACTCCAGCCGGACAGGCTGCCCGTCAGCCTCACCCCGATCACCTTGGGACACTTGAGCTCCCACGGGATCCCCGCCATGACGTCCACGGCCTCGGCCCCGCCCACTCCGATGCAGACGCCTCCCAGGCCGCCGCTGTTGGGCGTGTGGGAGTCGGTGCCGATCAGCAGCACTCCCGGATACGCGTAGTTCTCCAGGACAATCTGGTGGATGATGCCGGAGCCCGGCCTCCAGAAACCCACTCCGTATTTGGCCGCGGCCGACGCCAGGAAGTCGTAGACCTCGTGGTTCTCGTCCTTGGCCCTCTGCAGGTCCTGAGCGCCTCCGACCTGAGCCTCGATCAGGTGGTCACAGTGGATGGTGGACGGCACGGCCACCGCGGGCAGGCCGCTGCTGATGAACTGAAGCATGGCCATCTGCGCCGTGGCGTCCTGCATGGCCACGCGGTCCGGACGCAGGCGGAGGTACGTGCGGCCGCGCTCGATCTCCTGCCCCGCCGGGTCGTCCAGGTGGCCGTACACGTTCTTCTCGGACAGCGTGAGCGGTCGGACGAGCCTCTCGCGCACGACGCCGATGTTCCTGCGCAACGTCACGTAGTCGACGCTGGAGCCGGGCTCAAAGCGGCTCATGGACACCTTGGGCCGGGCGCCGCTGCTGAAGGCTGCTGCTGCCGCGGCGTGAACACGCCTCCTCGCCCCGGTTCCCATGAAGGCCAGGCGCAGTCTGGTTGTGCTCGTCAGACAGAAAGACAGCATTTTGTACACTGACAAAGAAGTGTCTACACGTAGTTATAGCTGGAGGTTGGTTGTGTTTTATTCTCTACGGTTGCATCATTTGATGGCATCACCTGCACATGCTCTGATGAGGTCACCAAGCTGGTGATGAAACGTACAGTCGATGTCCATAAATGGCCATTGTCTATAACATAGACAATATAGCCATATATGGACATAATATGGACTGTATAAACATATATGGTTATATCCATGGTTATACAGCACTAGACCACTGGGGGGCACCAGCCTACTCGGGAATGGAGCATGTCCACTCCATACTAGTTGGATGCCATTGTACCCGGTTATACCCACTTGTACTCATTGTACCCGGTTATACCCACTTGTACTCATTGTACCCGGTTATACCCACTTGTACTCATTGTACCCGGTTATACCCCTTGTACTCATTGTACCCGGTTATACCCCTTGTACTCATTGTACCCGGTTATACCCCTTGTACTCATTGTACCCGGTTATACCCCCTTGTACTCATTGTATCCGGTTATACCCACTTGTACTCATTGTATCCGGTTATACCCACTTGTACTCATTGTATCCGGTTATACCCCTTGTACTCATTGTATCCGGTTATACCCCTTGTACTCATTGTATCCGGTTATACCCCTTGTACTCATTGTACCCGGTTATACCCCTTGTACTCATTGTACCCGCTTATACCCCTTGTACTCATTGTACCCGGTTATACCCACTTGTACTCATTGTACCCGGTTATACCCACTTGTACTCATTGTACCCGGTTATACCCACTTGTACTCATTGTACCCGGTTATACCCCTTGTACTCATTGTACCCGGTTATACCCACTTGTACTCATTGTACCCGGTTATACCCCTTGTACTCATTGTACCCGGTTATACCCCTTGTACTCATTGTACCCGGTTATACCCCTTGTACTCATTGTACCCGGTTATACCCCTTGTACTCATTGTACCCGGTTATACCAACTTGTACTCATTGTACCCGGTTATACCCACTTGTACTCATTGTACCCGGTTATACCCCTTGTACTCATTGTACCCGGTTATACCCCTTGTACTCATTGTACCCGGTTATACCCCTTGTACTCATTGTACCCGGTTATACCCACTTGTACTCATTGTACCCGGTTATACCCCTTGTACTCATTGTACCCGGTTATACCCCTTGTACTCATTGTACCCGGTTATACCCACTTGTACTCATTGTCAGAGAACATAAAATCAGGATCCAAGTATTTGTTTGTAGGCCATATACTGCACAGTAGTTATAGGCGTCTGTTCTGAATGATGAGACTAGTTGCGAATGCAGTGAGCACTTACTATGAGACCTAGCAGATCATGTCTGTCTGTCTGTCTGTCTGTCTGTCTGTCCCGCTTTTGTGCCCATATATGGAGCTGAGTGATTTGTGTCACCATGACTCAGCCATAACCATATAAGTCCCCAATATGAGTCCCCAAAGCAGCTATACGTCCAAAACCCAAATATGTACGAGCTGCGTTCGCTTCCCGCGCTTGCGCGTCTTACTGGTAGCCTACATATGTCAGAGGCTGAAGTGGCTCTTCAATATTAATCATGGACATATTTGGGAGGCAGTCTGTCTGACACACTGTTTTAAAGATAATCTTAGTTTCTAATGATCAGAGTACATGTATCAATGTGGTCTTCCCATTAATTGTTTTCGACCCAAAGAACGCAGAGCCACCGGCTGACCTGACGAGAGACAGCTTTCGTTTATGGTCCGATATATTAAATTAGAATAATTAGTTACCATATCAAGATCTAAATGGATGCAAGGTATATCATATAAGACCTCTATAGTGTAGAGGTGGCTGTTGTAAAGAAGCAGTGCATGTTTTTTTCCCCCTTTTGTTTTAAGGACTTCCATTGGTGTGTTGTGTGCACTGTGGTTAACCAACCAACTATGGAACACTCCATGTTGATGTGCCATGGTGACACACCAAGAGTCCATCTCTGGAAATGTTGAGACAAAAAAGCTGAAGCCATTGCATTTTCTCATTCTCGCCACTGGATGGCAATATTTGTTAACAGCACTGGTTTGTGTGGGTATGTGTGTGTATGTGTGTGTGTGTGTGTGTGTGTGTGTGTGTGTGTGTTTGATTGATTGATTGAAATATGTATTAACAGTTTGCAGAATTACAGTACATTTCCAGCACAACTTAATACAAATACTGTTAACTGTGAGTGGACGACCCAATAAAGCATTACACTTGTTTACAAGAGGGTCCACCTTGTTCAATTCATCAAAACATCTAGAGACGAAGTGTGTGTGTGACATACTGTGTGCGCGTGCATGCGTTTAAGTTAAACACATGCATTTGTTTGGACGTCAGCTTGCGTTGCCACTAGCAACTCCTGGGGCCCTTTAAGTGGCTGCAAACTGGTGTGTGGTTAAGTATTTACAGACAAACAATGAGACTCATATCGCTCTCATCTCTAATTCCTCAGTAATCCGGTTTAAAACTCCTTTTCTTCTTCTATTGTATGACAGTTAGGCCACAGTGGCTCTATGCATGTGACGTGAGTCCATGCTCAGCTCATGTTTCCTTCCTGTGGTTAATCTGATGTCTAATTGGATAATTGGAGTGGACAGAGCTTTGACCAGGAATAGGCCTAGCCCATACACACAACTCTCTCTCTCTCTCTCTCTCTAGTGAAAGAAAGAGAGAGAGAGAGAGATAGAGAGAGAGAGAGAGAGAGAGAGAGAGAGAGAGAGAGAGAGAGAGAGAGAGAGAGAGAGAGAGAGAGATGTGTAGAAACAGGAACTCGGTTTAGGTCCTCTCCTTTCTTAGTCCACTTCCTCCCAGGTGCTTCTGTGTTTATTCCTACTAAGAACAACACTACATTTAGGACAGTGCATGCCGACAGATTCAGAATCCGTTTTCAGATGACTGTGTGTCTAACTAAGAGATCATTAATTGTAGTGTAACAACAGCAACAAGTGTACAGCCTCACAGCGGCTAAAATGTAATACAATATAATCTGTAATCTGCATTTCAAAATTACATTATATTTCCCCATCAACCCATGCATGCTGACCGAGGACGGTATGCTTATTGCTTATAGGGCTGGGAACCTAAATTCGATACGTTAAACTTCGTCAGAACGGCTTCGATACATCCAGACCAAATTCCAATACCTACAACCTAATTTACACTCTGCAGTAACATAGTGCCGTGCTCCAGAAATAACTCAAGCTATAGAAACGCATCACATCGCAATTGGTGGAGTTCTCTTGTATTATCTGTTCTTTCTGAGAGAACTAAGGCACGCAGGAACAAGACACGATCTAAAACAGCATTGCTTCCTGTGGATCTCTGACAACACGTTGAGGATGTTGTCACATCGATGACGTCAGTCTTGCTCAAAGGGCGTTTGTTACACGTGACCTGTTCAGTCGAGTATGTGACATTAGGTGTTATCGTTATATAATCCGGCTGCATCACAATGGCCGACCGACTGACCGAGGAACAGGTCGCGGAGCTCAAAGAGGCCTTTTCACTATTCGACAAGGACGGCGACGGCACCATCAGCACCAAAGACCTCAGTGCCGTGATGCGCTCTCTGGGTCAGAACCCCACGGAGGCGGAACTGCAGGACATGATCAACGAGGTGGACGCGGACGGCAACGGAACGATAGACTCCACGGAGTTCCTGACCCTGATGTCCAACAAGATGAAGGACACGGGCAGCGAGGACGAGATCAGAGAGACGTTCCGCGTCTTCGACAAGGACGGGAACGGGTTCATCAGCGCCGCGGAGCTGCGCCACGTGATGATCAACATGGGAGAGAAGCTGACGGACGGCGAAGTGGACGAGATGATGAGAGAAGCAGACACCGACGGCGACGGACAGGTCAGCTACGAGGAGTTTGTACAGCTCTATGAGTCCAGGTGTGCAGAAAGCTGACACGTACGCGGTACTATGGGGTATTCAAAACAGGAAGACAATCATAAAACCAGTTGCTGGGGTAGGCCAAGGGGCCAGCTATGCACTCCAATGTTGAAGCGCTGGGCCCTAGTGGTAAGAGGAAGGACTGCAGGCGGACCCGTGGATTCTTGACGAGGAAACCCCGTGCAACCGAGCGCCCAATGTAAAGCCCAGCTGCACTTCCGCATTTGCAAATGCGGAAGTGAAATGCTGAATCAGCGAAAAGACGGTACTTCCGGCAGCCTTCCGGGTGCTTCAAAACGCCACTGAGCAACTCCCACTGACATGAATAGCGGAGGGGGCGGAGCTTCGCGTCAGTTCAGTCTCTATTAATACTCTATGGGGTAGGCCCATAGGAGCCAGAGAACATGCGGTAAAACCTTCCCGTTATATGCGGGATCAGGCCCCTTACACACATGGCACCAGCATTGGAAAGCCCTGTCAACAAGTTGTCATTTGGTAGCCTATACTGTAACACTGTGGAAACAGTGGGGGATTAATGCTGCAACTTTACTTTTTGAGCGGTGCTAGACCCTCCTCCATGCACAGGTTTTTTGTGTAGGTGTGTTTGTAGCACGGAATGTGATTTTATTGGCTGATGTATGATGATGTATATATGATGATAAGAGCGCCCCTCACTTCATGTGGGTTTTTTGAGTGGTGCAACCACTCCTATACGGACGGCGCTTTGTGTGTCTGGCTGTGACCCGGGGTCTCCGTGTCCCAGGCTGTGTCCGAGCACGAAAATCCGAGCAACTTGTCATTTCGTTTCGGATGCAGGGCGGCTCGCCGGAAAAGGGCCGGCACCCCATGGGCGCGTTCCTGTGGGTCCGGGAGTCCTGGGGACCCCCTGGGGACCTCCACACGGAGTTGCACCATGACTCACTTCACACGGGTGTGATTTTTTATTGCCATATGATAAAAGGGCTTGTGCTGTCCACATTTGGATATGACGATGTCAACCAAGTCACGTGGCTACCCTCTTTTAGAGCCAAGCTGTATAAGAGGAAGTGAATGGTATCACATCGGTTGTGATATAGTCATATTAGTATTATTATGTCATAGGTATATGTCATATAGATTAGACTAGAAGATAGACTGGTCACATGACGACTGCAGAGATCAGTGTGAAGCCATGCTGTCCAGCACCGTCGCTACGTATACGTGCAATACGCACTGCGCATAGGGGCCGGGCACAACAAATGTGCATACAGCCAAAAAGTGACAAGCCGACCATCATGACAACACTTTTCTCCGCGGCGCCGCTGCGTAATAACGAGCGGCCGTGTGTGCGTCCTCGTAAACCGATCTGCATGAGGATACACAGCACTCTCATCGGGGGGGGAGGGGGGGGGGGGGCTATAGGGCAACTAAAGGTCAGTGACGTCCCTGATACTGTCATTAGACCCGTCCTGTCAATGCTTCACCCACACCTTTAACTGATGAGGAAGGATTCAAACCCACATTAAAGGAGAATTCCATGCTAGAATGCTTTCTTATCTTTCTTACCTTTCTTTGTAGTCGTTACGTCCCCACCAAAGAGGTCCAGGTGTTTTTTTGTGCAAAAACTCCTTATTGGCTATTTTCCCTACCATAAGCCCTCAATGAATTGCATTGCATTGAATGGGAATTGAATGGGGCTATGGGGTGTTATGCTAGTTTGCTTATTACCATCGAAATAAGTAGTAAAGTGTGCCGCTTGGGATATTATTTACATTATGAAGAGAGGATATATACAAAGAAATTATAATTTTGAGCGATGGAAATAAGCGAATTAGCACAACGCCCCATTCAATTCAATGCAATTCATTTAGGGCTTATGGTAGGGGAAACAGCCAATAAGGAGCTTTTGCACAAAATAACACCTGGACCTCTTTGATGGGGACGTAACAACTACAAAGAAAGGTAAGAAAGCCTTTTAGTATGGAATTCTCCTTTAAGCAGACACACATGACTTGCAAAGGAAACTCGCACAAAGTTGAAACATGCTGTATTAAGTAGTCTTCATAACGGCACCCACAAGTGCCGTTTCATCTGGAGCCCACGATGTGTGCGAGATGTTTCCTTTTTGTTATTCACAACTTTAACCGTTCCTTTGTATATGGCCTTATATTTCATTTCAAGTTGTAATGGCACTCTGAAATGCCAAGACCAAAGATTATCTTGGATTACATTGTTGCCTTTAGCTGTAAAGGCTAAGTGAGACAGTGTATGATCTGCATAATGACGTCATCACTCCACATAAATACCCTTTAAAATGACTTAAAACTCCAAACCAATTTATCTGTGAATTCCTACAATTGTCAACTAAGATGTTACGCTGGACTCTGCACCTGGAAGCACAGGGATCCTGCCATGCTGCTGTGGTGTTGGAGGACAAGGTGTACTGCTTTCAAAGTGAAGAGGTTCACATCACACCACAGATGGTTTAAGCCCAAAGTTTCAGGGAACGTTCCAGAGGCTAGGCAGGGCCACTCAGCATGTGTCTCAGGGAAGGTCATGTATATCTACGGAGGTAGATATACCTCCGGTGGTGTCCACAAGATGGACATCACCACGATGGTCTGGGCTTTAATAAACACCAGAGGTGTTTATTAGTCACTCAGCCACCATGATCGGGACACCCGGACACAGATGTTTGTGTTTAGGGACGAAGGTTCCAACCAGTGGTGGAAGGTCACCTCCAACTACAGCATCAGAGTGTTTGACACAGAGACCAACTGCTGGCTGAGTGAGAACAACTTCTGCACCGCTTCTTCCAAATGGAGAATCACGCAGCCTTTGCCTACAACGGAGAGCTGTACATATTTCAATGTTACCGATTGAATGGAAGCTTTAAGACGTGGAAAAATGATATGTGGAGACTTTTTCCTGGAAGGAGGTTGAGCCCAAGGGGAAAGGCCCGCATGGTAGGATGACTAGTATGTGCTGCTACATGGTGGGGGATCGTATCATCCTCTTTGGACAACATCATGGATGGTATCCTATGTATACAGCAATGCCCACTGATGACCATGTATATCTTAGACGTAAGTCAGAGTCTGAAGACGTTATGCAAGCTGGCCGTTATTCGGTACGGTCTGGATAAGACGGAACTACCCCACAACATCAAGTGGGAATTGGCAGCCATGACTACCAACAGCAAATGAAAATAAATGACAAACTGTCAACAGACTAGCCCAACTGGCCTGTCATTGGTGACGTCCAAGATCGGAATGGCAAGACACGCAACGTCCGGTTTACTTCCCGTATCTGCATGGAGTGGACGGACACATTATTAGGAAACCGGAAGAATGTTGGAGTCTATTCATTTCAATGGGGGAACGAACGTGAACACAGTTTCTGAACCATTCCTTGGCTCCCTGGTCACTGAACTAAATATTGGACCCAATCATCACAAGCTAGCTAGGCATACAATATTTCCAAGATGTTCATAGTAAAATGTATTTCCTTAGGGAGACAAATCTGGAGAAAATCTACTTTGTTATCAACCTTTATATCCATCTAAGACTGCATCTGCATCCCCATAAGACGATCTAAACTTGTGTGAATTAAGGGGCGCTCTTATCATAATTTATACATCATCATCGCATTCCGTGCTCGGCCAATTAAATCATCACATTCCGTGTTACAAACACATAGACACACAAAGCTGGGCATGGGAGGGGCTGGCGACACTCAAATACTATAAAATAAACTGAGATTCTATATGTGAATATAGTCCGGTATTAAAAATTAAATAAAACGTGTGCTCCGATGCTCAATAATATAATTATCCATAACTGTCTTGGTTGATGGGGTCTGATTTGGCAATCATGACATTCTGCAATTTATTTCTCCTATAACTGTGTGCAAGTGCAATAACGTTCACATTCACAACAGCTGTGAAAATAATCAAAAATAAATTGAGTGGCGATGGGCCCTCATGTCCGGCTTTTGGTGTGTGTGTGTGTGTGTGTGTGCAAACACAAACTTTGTCCTAACACAAACATTAAATGCCATTGACAATGAATGGACAATAATGAGTGTTTGTGTAAACACAAACATTGCGCAACACAAACATTGAAGACGGAGGTGAGGACGCAAATTGTGATTGGCCGGAATGAGCTGATGACGTATGATGATAAGAGTGCCCCTCACGGGTGTGATTCTTAAATATATTTGATATAATGGACATCAAGGGGCTGTGTGTCGGGAGATAATCTTACAAACCGGTTTTACGGGGTGAGCAGCCAGTCAATCAGTTTACAATGACAGTGACAGATCTCACCATCCAATGATTCACTCAGTGTGCGTTGTGTGATTGGCCACACATAGGCTACACTGACTTACAGACTCCAGGAGGAGCTATAACTGTTTAACTGTTTAGGCTGCAATGTAGAATAAAAGTCTCATTGGATTGCATTTCACTGACTTGCTCAAAGCTTTCAAAGTGTTCAAGTGAGTGAATCTGTACATGGGATCTAACATTTGGATTCTTCCACATCTACATTAGAATGGCTGACCAGCTGACAGAGGAACGGATCGCAGAGTTCAAGGACTTATTTTCACTTTTTGACAGCGATGGCTCCATCAGCACCAAAGCTCTTGGTGATCTAATGCGCTCTCTGGGTCAGAAGCTCACGGACGTAGAACTGCAGGACACGATCAACGATGGAGTGGACGCAGACGGCAACGGAACGATAGACTTACCAAAGTTCCTGACCATCATGGCCAGGCGGGACAGGGAGATATACAGCGAGGAGGAACTCAGAGACGTGTTCCGTGACTTTGACATGGATGGTGATGGATTTGCTGACCTCGACCATGTGTTTACGGCCCTGGGAGAGAAGCTGAGTGCTTGGGAAGTTGGTGAGATGATCGGAGAAGCAGACACTGGCGGTGACGGGCAGATCAGCTATGAAGAGTTCTTACAAATGGTGACACTTCACTTCGCAGTGAAGGCCATGTTTAGATTGATCGTGTCTAGACCAACGTAAACCTGCTAAGTTCGTTTACATTATTTGATACACCTTGTTTATGTTTAACTTTGGCTTTTAGTTCCCTCCTATGCACATCTTTGTATGTGTCCGTAGCACGGAATGTGATGATTTGATTGGCTGAGCACGGCGTGCGATGAGGTATGATGATGTATGGTAATAACTTATAAGAGTGCCACTCACTTCACGCGAGTGTGATTTTGTCATCACGTTATAACGGGCGTGAATGGAGCTCGGACAGTCCACATGTTGTGACACGAACGATGACGTCATCATGAAGTGAATGGCAGTCATGCCGAAACCCTATACCCAAATATGGAGTCATACGTCATAGATATGTCATAGATGACTAACTTCATAGACTGGCCAATGAGATCTGCATAGCCACACTGCTGCTATTAGAACCCTGTCTTGTTAATGTTATTTACAAGTTTAACCATTCTTTTTGTATGGCCTATGCCCTATGGTCATGATTACAAATATGTAGTCTGTAGTCTTCCAATAAAATGTAACTACCCAGACTTGAAAATTATCTTGTTTCCTTGAGTTTGTATATAACTGTATTGTCATTAAAGCATCACACATCTGACAAGCTTCTATTTTGAAGTGTGCACACAATGGTACTCAACATTAAGATACTCACTGTAATAGCATGACATGAAATCTAGTACTGAAATATGTATTAAATATAAAATGTAGTACAATTCCCTTTTGACGCCTCTCTTACTGCTGTTTACCACAATTTGCAACACTAGATTTTTGAGCGGTGCCAAACCGCTCTAATGACTGGCAGACAGAGTTACGCAAACTGTGTTCACTTCATAAGGCTTCAGTCCAATGGCGGCTCTCCCACGTAGACTTCTATTGAGAATGGGGACAACCACAAGACCTAGACCGGAAGTAGGCAGAAATGCATTGGACTGAGGCAACAGCCCAGCTTTAATCATCTTAAATCCCTTTATTTTAGATAGTTTTTTAGTAATAGTACAACATAAACATTAAAGAGACTTTAAAATGAATTTTTGAGCGGTGCCTAACCGCTCCAATGACTGGCTGCGTGTGTAAGTCTGTCTGTATGTCTGTTTTGAGTACGAACATCTGCAATGCCAGGCTGGCAGCCAGCTAGCGGTGTTGTTTTTATAATGGGATGAATCTAGAGTTGCAACATTGCAGCTGTAAGGAAAGCTTGAATCATCTGCAAATAGGTTGTTTCATAAAAATCCGTTATGAGCTATACTTCCTGTCAATAAATTCTGTGCCGTGATAATTTGGGGTTTGGAAGCACTGGTCGGAAGTCACTCAAATGGCCCTGCGTACGTAGGTACCACATGTTTCGAATTTGCACATAATACAGGAAGCAGCAGCGCAATGCGTTAATAAGGACTTCTCGCCCCCCCCAGGCGTCTTATCGGTAATAATAACGAAACAACCTCACGCTCCTATATTACTGAACGCATGGCCAGGGACAACACAGTAATTCAACACCTCCACAGACCACCAGTGTTCCATGAACCACCAGTTGAAAAGCCCTGTTGTTGTTCTGTGGTATCAGATGATTCAATCAGTAAACAATGGCCGCGACGCGTACACAACAACACATACTGTTCGTCTCCGTCTCACGATCCAATTATCCAGTCAGTGTGAGCTGATTGATTACCCTATGCATGACAGCAATATTGGCATGAAACCGGAGTGGAGAGAACATTAGTTCCTTCAAAAGTGCTACCAATTATGCTGATTAATTTAAGGCCAGTGGTGGAAAAAGTACTCAAATGTTAAGTAAAAGTATCAATAGTGCAATGTAGAAATGCTTTGTTAAAAGTCCGGAATTCAAAATGTAGTATTAGTAGGCCTACAAAGGTATTGGTATAAAATGTCCCATTTCACAAGTTTTCAAATCATGTTTCAAATCTTTTGAAAATAGCAGATCTACAAGCTCAAGCGTTGTGAGCTTGTAGATCGGCTATTTTATATGGCCCGAAGTGTATACTCTATAGGACTGAATTAAGTGGTTAATGTGTTTGTAATAATAACCAAAATCTACAAAGTAACTACAGTAGTAACTAAAGTTGTCAAATAAATGTAGTGGAGTAAAAGTATTTGGATCTGAGACGTAGTGGAGTCCATCAAGTCATTTTATTAATTGGAATTGAGTGCAGCAGACCGAGTGAGTCTTTCTAGTGAGCCAACATGCTAAATAGCAGTATCCTCCTGACTCTGACCCGAATGGAATGGAACTAATCAGTATCATTGGTAACACAAGGTGAAGGAAGTAACGTTACACTCCCGATTTCTTGCCAATATGGCTGCTGTGAATAGGGGCCTACTGGCCTCGTTGCCTCCTTGTTGACGGCAAGGAGTAACATTACACCGCCGATTTCATGCCAATATGCTGTTGAGGTAATGCTATCAATACCTAGCACACCTAGTGTATAGGCTACACACGTATACGTATACACTGAGATCCAGACTCTGGGAGGAGCTCCAAATGTCTGGGGTGCTATAGATGTACGTAGTATAAAAGTCTCTGTTTCACAAAGCAACTTTGAAGTCTGTATAGGCTGTATTGCGCTAAAGATTTTCCAGTGAATACTTTGAAGAGAATCTACTTTGTGTTTTGATTCCCCCCCCCCTAAAACTAAACTGCACATCGCTCTGAACCCAGTTGATACAACGCGACCCTTCCTCACTTGTGGATCTCTAACATCATGATGATGACCAGCTAGTAATATTGACCCAGTAAAAGTCTATGGCTTTTCAAATGGCTGATCAACTGACACCGGACCAGATCGCAGAGTTCAAGCAGTTCTTTTCCCTCATGGACAAGGACGGCGACGGGGGCATCGGTGTCAGAGACCTGGAGAACGTGATGCGCTCCATGGGCCAGAACCCCACCGAGGTGGAGCTGCAGGGACTGATCCAAGAGGTGGACCAGAACGGCAACGGAAAGATAGACATACCGGAGTTCCTGGTGATGATGAGCAGGAAGGTGGAGGAGACGGACAGCGAGGAGCAGCTCAGAGAGGCCTTCTGCGTCTTCGACAAGGACGGCAACGGGTTCATCAGCGCTGCCGAGCTGGGCCGCGTGTTCACCGGCCTGGGGGAGAAGCTGACCATTCCGGAAGTTATTGAGATGATCAAAGAAGCAGACACTGATGGTGACGGACAGATCAGCTACAGAGAATTTGTACAAACGATGACATCGAAGTGAAGGTCTTGTACAGACTTTCCTTGTTTTTTTGTGTAATTTATCTGTAAAATCTTAAAGGACCACTTCGCCACTTTTCAACCCATGTTCATATACTGTAATTGGTCCTCACTAATAAGCATGATAAAATGGCACCTATTTTTCTACTCAGTCTGTGTCTCATAGGAGGGCTGAGGGCCGTTCAGAAACCCAGTGACACCATCAATGGGGAATCCAAGCCAATAGAAACTGCAGGCTTTCTATTCCTGAAAAGTTGTAATGCGATAATGGAAGCCATCGTTCTAACGATAATACAATTTTTTATCTTGTTAAAACAAAATCAGCCTAACGAGGATGTCACTGGTGGACGTGTTTCTGAACTGCCCAACAGAAATTGTCTGCCAAGCCTTCCCTCCTTGCTGTCCAAAGGAACCGCATGGCAAACAGCATAGTAGGTTCCTTACACGGTTTGTCGTTTCTTATATAGTATATACAAGGGTATATTAATATTTGTACGTCTCTAAATGTTCTGGTGAATTGAAAATGGTGGACCCTGTTGTAAACAAGAGTGTAATGCTTAGTTTGTCGTCCACAGTTATGTATACTGTGCAATAGTAGAGCCATGTTACCCATTATGCCTACTATGCCATATTATAGTGAAACATAACATATATTATACCATAGATATTGTACCATATACATTATAAGTGGCTCATATTGTATGTATTCAATAAGGATAACATGGCAGAGACACATGAATCATACTCATAATGTCCCCTAAATAATAACCCTTATATAGTATTCCTCCAACAATGTACCATCGGGATGCTCTTTGCCACCAATTGGCCTAATCAATCATTACAAGTAAACCATAACACGATGGCAATGAAAGGTATCGACTCTGCACAGGAGGAATTATTGTATTCTTTTCTTATTTATATGTACCGTATGTTTATATATATGAATATGTGTAGATGAATGTATATGTCTAAGGACAATATGAATGTATGCACTGTGTATAGGCAGATAGATGTCCCATCGGTCTGCTACACGTGCACCTAAATATACAGATGGACTCCAGGGGTAGGGCCCGACAAGCCTATGGCTTCTCCCGAGCCCTTTTTCGGATATCGGACAGGACATGAGCTACTGACACTCAAAAGGAGTAGAAAAGAATAATAATAATGGAAACTATGTGTGCTATGTATGAACTGTATGTCCACCATTGCGAAAATAAAACTTAACTGAACTGAACAGTTAACAGTCTTTGTATTGAGTTGTGCTTTCATGTGAAAATGTATTCATGTTTTCATATATTCATATTCGTGTTGTTGACCCAGAAATGGTCTGGCTGGAGGATGCTTTTTTTTTAATAGCCCGGGATCTCAAAAGAATAAACTAAATACAAAGAAAACAAATCATGCATTAAATCCTTTGACAATAATATTATACTGTTGCATTTGGGTCCTCCTCACTATACCGGCATGTCAGTTATTCTTGCATCTTTCTGTACATTTTGAGAAACAAATGTATTACAGTTCAAGTGACTTTGCATGCGAGTGACCCTAGTGACCCTGCTCATGTTTCTTTCCTGTCGTTAGCCTGGTGTCGTCTAATTGGCTAACTGGAGTATATAGACAGAGCTTAGACCAGGAATAGGCCTCCAAACCCATATGCAGACAAAACGCTGTGTGAGAGTGAGTATAAACTGTAGAACGCAACCAACCACCTGCCTCATTTTACTCCCTGTCAACATTTACTTACAACTACACAAACATCGGCATCTAAATATACTTAAAGTTAGAGATCTACTTGTAATTATAATTGCTCCTTTAGGTCTCTGTTGCCGAACCAAACCCAGCAGCACAACAGCTGTATCAATTGATGGCTATATGCATTATAACGTAGGCTAGGAGTGGGCAACTTTGACGATAGAGAGGGAGACTATATTTCTACACTCACTCCAGAGGGCCACATTGCATATTTCTGTGAGATCCAGTATAAATAACTTTACACTTGGTTGCAAGCTTGCAAATATCATAATATATTATACAGAATTTAATATGAAGTTTAGAGATAAGAAACCATAGACAATATAGAATAATATTACTTCTGCACTATAGATGGTATTTTGGGGACAGGCTCCCATGCAACCTCCCTCTAGTTCAGGGGTGGGCAACTTTGACAATGGAGAGAGCCACTATATTTCCACACCCACTCCAGAGGGCCACATTGCATATTACTGTCATAGCAAAATTAGCCGATCTACAAGCTCAAAACACGTCACGCTGCGACGCGTTTTGAGCTTGTAGTTCAGCTATTTTTCCTATCTTTGAATTTAAATACTGAATTATTTTTAGCTTTTTTTAAACTAGAATCCTGAAAAGTAACTTTTTATTGATTTTCAAATGCATTTAGTTTTAGTTATGATACTTTATGAACTAAATACAAATACATTGGACACAAAAATACTAATACTAGTCATTAAGTATAATTAAAGCGGGTCATGTTTACATGTTTGGAATTGCAACAGCTGAAATCAATAGTATATCAGTATTCTGATATTTACCTGTGGGCCATATTAAGAGAAGGTGGGGGCCGCATGTGGCCCCCGGGCCGCCAGTTGCCCACCCCTGCTCTAGTTTCTAACATCCATTGTCATTGTTATATTTCTGGGAAGCAGGTACAAAAGTCATATGCTGAGTAAGTAAGTAAGTCCATGATGTCATGTCTGTGCGTGCATGTGCGCCTGTATGTGTGTGTGTGTGTGTGTGTGTGTGTGTGTGTGTACATGTACATGTACATGTGTGTGTGTGTGTGTGTGTGTGTGTGTGTGTGTGTGTGTGTGTGTGTGTGTGTGTGTGTGTGTGTGTGTGTGTGTGCGTGTGGTGAGAGAGAGAGAGAGAGAGCATGTGGAATTTGATGCTGTTGTGGCAAAAGGGTGCAGTTAGTGGTTGATGACACCACAGTGTCAGATGTCTAATTTGGCCAAAGAACACGTCGCACGCTAAACTGAAACCTTCAACTTACATCACAGGTTTCCACTGCAGGAGTGGGTGATGGGTGGCCTTATGCAAGGCTTGGGCTACTTAAGCCAATGTCCCCAAAAGCCTAGAGGGGTATCTAGTCTATCCATTCACGTTACTTATTGTCAATGATGCTATTCACAGACTCATTATCCAACCCACAAACATGTGCACGGTGCCACACCATCTAGGCCAGTGGTTCCCAAACTTTTTCATGTCAAAGACCCCCACAATTGACACTAGTTAGCCCACGGACCCCCATTTGAAAAATATATGCCAGGGTCCCACATAAGAGAACATGTTTAACGGCTCTAGCGGTCATTCTCAACCGGTTTCATTTCAAGGACCCCCCAGTTTGACCCCAATTTATATTGAACAATCAATAATGTTAATTTAACTCTGAGAGTGTACAAATGGAACCAAATGGACCCGTTTGCACATTCTCAGAGTAACAGACCCATCCGGGTCCATTTGGTTCCAAACTATAATTTAGCTGGAGACCCCCTGGAACTCCCTCAAGGATGCCTGGTGGTCCCCGGACCCCACTAACCACTGATCTAGGCCTTTAGAGTAGAATTCTCCTGGCGTCATTATAGCGTGGTTAAAGTTTCTGAAAACTTTTCAATGTTTTATAAAATAAAACATTACAATCTGCTTAATATAACACATGCATAGTAAACACTCACAAATATGCATAATACTTCATCATAGCAACAATCACAACAAGTCAATATTATAATTAATAAGCCGGCCCACGCCTATTCAGTCTTTGTATTGAGTTTGTGCTTGAAATGTACTGTAAATTCTGCAAACTGTTAATAAATATTTCAATCAATCAATCAATCAATCAATCAATACTATCTTAATTAATTCATGATGATTATTATAAAGGCAGACAAAATCTGAGTAGCCTACTTCTTACACCACTAGATGGTGCTGTGGTTAACCTATAATAAGCCTGTTGAGCGTTGAATGAGGGGAGGACCATCGAATCACAGTTACTAGAACGCGCGCGCGCGCGCACGCACGCACGCACGCACGCACAGGTCAGCAACTGCAAGGCGGACTGACTCCCTCCCGCCCAGTTCTTATTATTGTTTTCGTGTAGTCTAGTGACGAGCATGTGCAGTTCGTGCACATGACTAGTAGTGCACTGTGCAGACTCAGAGAGATTAGTGGTCGCTCGCCTCGCTGTCTCTTCGCATGGAACTGCCACTGGAAATGTCTGACTGTCTGTGATTGTGAATCACGCTGGGACACTTCATGAACACTTTTTACTTCCTTCCACGGATTCAATGTGTCAGAAAGACAATTAGCTGTTAGGACTATAGGAGTGTGAAGGTTTGGAGCTTTGGATGTATAGCCTATGTGTCCGGACTGGAGTTAATTATTTTGCATTGGAGATTGTCCCCCCCCCCCCCCTCCGAGTAGCGGTCGACTCGTTTCAGAAAAGTAATGCGTGGCAGCGTGGGACCGTGGGTCATCATCGCAGGATGAAAGTGGGGCGAGTTTAGTTTGTTTCGAGCCGAGAAATTATGGAGAAATAGTCAAGCGACAGCAGCTATTATTCCAGCAAAAGGGGACATTTTAATCCCATGGTCACTTTTCTGCCGTTTTATTTTTTATTTTTATGAAGACTGGCCTATACTGTGACAGGATCATTCAGGACTTTTCTGCAATACTATATTTTAAACAAATGGCAGAGGAATATGAACAGTGCGGCGCGTCATCAGAGTTTATCAAAGGTAGGTAATTAAATATAGCCTATTTTCTATAAACAGGACTGCCTATAGTAATTGCCTATATGGAGAAAAAAGCCGTACAGCACATGTGAACACCATTTCAACATTTAGAAAGCAGGCATTTTCGTTTTCAAAATATGTCATTAAAACAATTACATATTTAAATTCTCAATTATAGAAACTTCTGAAATACCTGTATAGGCTATATACTTACAAATGCTGGTCGATTCTCATCTCCCTATACTGTTAATTGTGTCTAGACTCTAAACCAGTAGTTCCCAAAGTGGGCTCCGGGACCCCCAGGGGTCCTTGAGTTCCAGGGGGTACCCATGGCAGCAAAATGATAGTTTGGAACCAAATGGACCCTTATGGGTCTGTAACTCGTCTCTGAGTGTATACTCCCACTCCCAGAGATAGAAATGCCATTACATGGGGGTCCGTACTGTAGCCTATAATGCATGTCAAACAGTCAAACTGGGGGTGCTTGAAATTAATCGGGTTGAGAATCACTGCTAGAGCCGTAAAAGTCTTCTCTTATGAGGGGTCCCTGCATGGCATGTCTTTTCAAATGGGGGTCCGCGGGCTAATTAGTGTCAATTTGGGGGTACTTGACATGAACACGTTTTGGAACCACTGCTGTAAACTTAGTCAAACGTGACGTGATTCTGACTTCAATAGTAACACAACAAGTAAATGTTTTGCTCTTGTCTGACCTTCCTGTGTGATTGATTCATTGATTGATACATATAGAGACAGTGGTACAAATGGTGCTAAAAGGATAACACACACACACAAAAAGCCCTGAGTGCATGCTTGTTTCCATTGTGGCCCTGTGTAATCAATTCATCAAGATTTCCAATTTGCTCCCTAGCTGTCTGTCCTGATTGTCATCTGCCCATATTATCTGTCACAACCATAATATGCTTGTCTGTTTATTCTTCATCTGCCCATCAATCTGTGCCGTGGTGCTCCATCCATCCATCCATCCATCCATCCATCCATCCATCCATCCATCCTGCCTGGCTGGCTGCCTGTCAATCTGGCTGTCTGTTCTCCATCACAGATCGCCTGTACTTTGCCACTGTCCGCGTCAAGCCAAAGAACACAGCCAGCACACATTACTTCAGCACGGATGAGGAGTTCACCTATGAGAGGTAAGCTACACTAAGCAGTGGTCCCCAAAGTGGGGTCCGGCCCGGGGACCCCCAGGGGTACCTGAGGGAGTTCCAGGGGGTCCCCTGCAGCTAAATGATAGTTGGGAACCAAATGGACCCTTATGGACCTGTAACTCAGAGAGTGTACAAATGGAACCAAATGGTTCCATTTGTACACCCTCAGAGTTAAATTAACATTGATTTTACAATATAAATTGGGGGTCCCAGAGATAGAAATGCCATTAAATGGGGGTCCGTCGACTAATGCATGTCAAACTGGGGGTCCTTGAAATTAAACTGGTTGAGAATCACTGTTAGAGCTGTAAAAAATCTTCTCTTATGGGGGTCCTTGGCATGTCTTTTCAAATGGATAATTAGTCTCAATTTGGGGGTCCTTGACATGAAAAAGTTTGGGAACCACTGAGCTACAGGACAGAGGCAGAGGAGGATAGAAATATGCTTCACCTTTAGCACAGTGGACAGCTATACGTAGGTGAGGCCTATAGCAGGATAATCCTCAGTTAACAAATTGTATAAATAAGGTCACACACATAACATAACAGGGCAAGAGTGAGTTTCCTCTTTTGTTGTATCTGTACATGCCACAAGAAACACACGTTTCAGCTATCCATGCCTTCGTCAGTGTTCATTTAGAGCAGCCACTTTCTTTTTAACCTTACAAATTAGGTATGTCAATTCATTCCTCCCACTGCTTGCCACTGTTGTTGCACCCTGGCCTACTGCCAGTGAGGAGCCCCCTACCGGGAGGACGTACTGTTATATCCTACTGGCTCACCTGCCAGTGAGGAGCCCCCACCAGGAGGACATTCCCCCCTCAGCTCGTAGGAGTATGTGCAGTGACAAAGATCGCAACTCGCGACATAAACAATGTACTAGGTTGTACATGTCATGCAAGAACTCTATGCGACTACAAGAGTGCGCTCCGAGCTAAATACAGAACACATCACAGCAATTAATTTTTGAATTGCATTTTTATGGCGCTTTTCTATGCACTACGTGCCTACTCAAAGTGCTTACAATGGTTCATTCATTCATACATTGGGAGGTGAAGCGGCGAACAGTCGACGCCAGCGTCCTCACTTCCCACCCCCAATCCAACCCTCAATCCAGCACAATGAACACATCCTTCATTCCAGATGTACTGTAGTTTCATGAATTTATAGTCTAATCTCACTCCTTCACGTGATCCAGTTGTATTCTAGGTCTGAATGACAATCGAGCCAGCCATTTCCATTCAGAGTATAGGCCATTCATTTACTGTGAGAAGTGCGCCGTTCATTCGGAATTGAATTAAAATTGACTTTGCTCAACAATAGGACAACACAAGTCATTCATTTGAGAAGAAGTTGCACCACTTACTATAAATAGTATTATGCTCACAGTCACAAGTTAACTGATCATTCATTTGAATTCAGCGCTCTGTCTGTATGTGAAGCACTACCCATTCTGGACGGGAACCCCATTTGGTGTTTTAACCCATTCTGACCTGAGATCAGATTCATACGAGGTTTCCACTGGACACACACTGGTCTGATGAACCCATTCTGACCTGAGATCAGATTCTAAAAATGTCAGTCGTTCTTCGATTTTTTCAAAAATAGCAGACCTACAAGCTCGTAGCGCGCCACTCGGTGGCGCGCTATGAGCTTGTAGATCTGCTGTTTTTCAATAGCTAAAGCATAACATGATGCTAAACACCAAAATGGGTTCCCGTTCAGAAAGGGTTAAGCATTATGCTATACTCTAGCTTTAGCTATTGAAAAATAGCAGATCTACAAGCTCATAGCGCGGCACTGAGTGCCGCGGCTCCAAGCTTGTAGATCTGCTATTTTTTTGAAAGATTGTGAAAATGTGGCTCAAATCTTTGAATATATATATTCTTTCAGAGCAAACGCTTTTAACTCAAATCTTTGCTTCTGGGGGGGGGTCCGTGGAACAACATATTTTCAGATGAGGGTCAATGGCCAACTACATATAGTTTTTGGGGTCCTTGACATGAAAAACTTTGAGAATCACGGACATAGAAATATAGGTTTTTCTGTCAGGATTCAGAAGACATTTGTAGAATCGTCCTCAGGTCTAAGGTCACATTCCCACCTAATACTTCGGTAGACTCGATTGCGAATGGGCGGAGTTGGGATTCTTGCATATTTAATTTGCTGCGGTTTGCCTTCACACTGATCTGCAGCAATTGGAAAAGCAGCAGGGGGGACCTTTATCAATGTGTTCCATTCATAAACTATAGCCTACACAGTGAAATCTATGGTGATAAAATTAAGCAATAAGCCACGAGAGGTCTCAGGTTACCGGGTATTTTACACTGGCTGGGGGCGTAGGCAGACCCGAGGCGCAGCCGAGGGGCTTCTACCCCGCAGCCAGTGTAAAATACCTGGTAAGCTGGGGCCTCGAGTGGCTTATTGCTTTTCTAAAACGGTTACAAACATATGTACCATATTAACCTAATAAAACGATTGAATTCACAAAAGTAGCTACGCTTTGCGCTACCAGAGCGAGCCACATAACTTCCTTGTTGTGCTCGGCAAGTAGGCTATGTGACGGGAGAATAGCGCTTGATGTTTTTACGGGGCTGCCTGGAGCCACACATTGACAGTCATATGAGCCGGGCGGTGCTTAGACGCCCGCACGGCATGTGTTTGTAAATCAATCAAGCGCTCTCCTTCCCCAGTTCAGCTACAAGGCTGCAAGATGATACAAAGTGATTGAAGGAGTGGGTTATCGGTGAAATTTACACCGGTCACGTGACGGTAACCAGCCAATCAGAATGAAGTATTGGGACTACCCGTTTTAGAATTATACTCATAATACTCTCTCTCTCTCTCTCTCGTGTTTTTATGTGTTTCCTTCAGAAAATTCAGAAATTGATTAATGTACTCGTCCTCATTTCGATCAGGGCTTCGGTCTCCTCATTCGACCACGTCTATCCACGGTAACGGGACATCTTTGCGCTGCGTAAAATATGCCTTCTCTCCGTCTGCAACTGTGTTCAGCTCCTCACCCGCCACATTGTTTGCTTCATTTCCTTTATTTACTGCGGATTGCATTCACACCTGCACCGAGTCGTAATCAAGTGCGATTGGAAGCGAAGCGAAACCCCCGTGGTTGCTCGGAGTAGAATGCGGTTCTTTGATGCGCATTAGGATTCGAATGAGCCTTCACACCTGCCAAACGAAGTGCACTTTCTGACAATGTGCAGCAGGATTCGTTTTAATGGCAGCAAAGCTTTCTGGTGTGAATGTCACCTAAATGGGTTAAGTTAAGCCATGGTTTTGATCCCACGGCCAGATATAGGTCAGGATGAGATCATCTGTTGTGTTCCGGTGATGAACAGGGATTTAGGGCAACATCATTTACAGTATTTTAGACTGGGTCTGTGTTAGTAAACAAAACACAGACCCAGAGCGACTTTGGCTCAGGAGGTAGAGCAGGTCGTCCAATGATCCATGGGTCGGCGGTTCGAATCTCGGCTCCTCCTCCTGTCTACATGTGGGAAGTGTCCTTGGGCAAGACACTGAACCCCAAATTGCTCCCGATGTGTTGGTTGGCACCTTGCATGGCTTCCGCCGCAATCGGTGTGTGAATGTGTGAATGTAATGCACAATCCATGTAAAGCCACGTTGTGAGCTTGTACATCGGCTATTTTTGACCTATTCTACTAAAAACTAAAATAAATAAATAATAAGTGTAGGGATTAAACAGCAAGGCACTGACGAATATAGGGCCCTTAGAATGGTAACAGACGAATATAGGGCCCTTAGAATGGTAACAGACGAATATAGGGCCCTTAGAATGGTAACAGACGGTAATGCAATATCACTTTGTTTCGTGTTGAGTGGTCCTTAGCAGTTAGCATGTCAACCTTTAGCATTCACCCTTATCAGGTCCATTTTGGAATTCCTCCAATACATATAAGACACAATTCTGGCCCATATGATATACAGTAATTCGATGTAGATTTGCATAAAGTCTGACAAATATCGTATACTAAAGGTGCCAAGTCTGCTCATATTCAATAATATCCATATTAGCATGTACATGTAGGTTCAACACGGAATTCTGATGAATAAGAGCCACTCAGGCACTGAGTTAAGTTGTAGCCTATAATGGGTGCAATTTGAAACCAAGAACTGTTGACTGAAGTTATGGTCTCTATAACATGAACATGTAGAAAAGCGCAACATTCTATGAATCAGCTGACACAGAGTCATAATCTACTTAAAGGACGTGAAACAGCACTGTAGAACATGTCAGGCAGTGAAGTCATTATGTCTGTCCTTTGCAGAGACCTGTTTAGGTGTCAAATCGTCCTGATGACATATCTGTAGACTATATTTGTATCTAGCACCATATTGTGACTGTGTTGTTTAATTAAAATGTGACTTCAAACCCCTGTGATGCCAAGGCCAAGGGCTCGCTACTTTTCCAGAGCAGAGCTAAATGAGGTTTACCAGGGTCAGGGCCAGCCAACTCCAAAAAAGATTAAAAGATTTTCTTTTCTCCAATATGAATCTAAAGTATGAGATGATCTCTTGGCAACAGGACATTGGAAAAAGATCCCAGAGATTTTCTTTTGGTGGAAATATAAGTCCAATGAATCATTGAGACCAGGAAAGCGTCAGTGTCATTTTAGATTTCAACCACTTTAAGCATTGTTTTATATGTCGTACTTTGGCTATTTTAAAAATAGTTCACAGGCTCACAGCGCACGCCATGCTTCTTTTAACCCATTCTGACCTGAGATCAGATTCATACGAGGTTTCCACTGGACACATACACTGGTCTGATTAACCCATTCTGACCTGAGATCAGATTCTAAAAAATGTCAGTCGTTCTTCGATTTTTCAAAAATAGCAGACCTACAAGCTCGTAGCGCGCCACTCGGTGGCGCGCTATGAGCTTGTAGATCTGCTATTTTTCAATAGCTAAAGCATAACATGATGCCAATACCAAAATGGGTTCCCGTTCAGAATGGGTTAAAGCAAACTAAAGAGGTGATACCAAAAAACAAAATCAGGCACCAGGTACTGAAGGACAAACATGAGCATGAGTCGAGTGGAGTTGAGCCAGTACCATGGAGTGGAAAAGCACCATCACATTGATGTAATGGTTGTTTAAAATGTTGACTCATTTAAACTCACCATTTTCCACCATCTTACTCCGAGGATGGGGTCCGCTGAATGCCAGAATCTTCCCTGGAATTATCCAGTTCATATCGCCATTCTCTACCCGCTGCACAGAGAGAGAGAGAGAGAGAGAGAGAGAGAGAGAGAGAGAGACAGACATAAAAGACATGTTGAAAGACAGTCACTGTTGTCTTTTTAAACTAAAATCCTAGGAACTCACACTTAATTGGCAAGATTCAGCTATCCAAAGAGATATGTCAAAGAGGCCTGCGGGGCTCTAGGGTTTGCATGTGGTCCATGCAAGTCGAGGAATACACAATAACATCATCTTTGCAGTTTGGCACACCAAACAATTTAGTTTATTAGCTGCTGTAATGTGGCTGGTGCATTGCGCATACCAAAAGCCATAGCAGTGTATACTGTAGAAAATAGACTCAGGTGTCTCTCATATGCAGAGATGTGAGACACACACACTCGGTCAGTCGCACCAGCCAATATGGCAATAACCTTTGAACAAATCCCGGTTGTTCACGTGGGAAGCTCTATACCCAGGTTGTCAATGCAATCTTCTGTAATGAATGATGAATCTGGGTGAACCATCTCACTTCAACTCAACCGGACACGGTGAACTCCAGGCAACTCAAACTATGTCTCGCTAAACCATGTGCCAACAACATCATGCCCCCTATCATCAACCCTCGCTTAACTTGGTTGGCATGATAAGCATGCTGCCGCTGTTTGATAGACTTGCCTTGGACTCAATTTCATGCTTTAACCCATTCTGAACGGGAACCCATTTTCGTGTTAGCATCATGTTATGCTTTAGCTATTGAAAAATAGCAGACCTACAAGCTCGTAGCGCGCCACCGAGTGGCGCGCTACGAGCTTGTAGGTCTGCTATTTTTTGAAAAACCGAAGAACGACTGACATTTTTAGAATCTGATCTCAGGTCAGAATGGGTTAATCAGACCAGTGTGTGTCCAGTGGAAACCTCGTATGAATCTGATCTCAGGTCAGAATGGGTTAAAACTGTAGTTTTCTTTTTTTTGGTTAAATTAACACCCTACTTGATCACACTACAGTGTCACACGAAAGCATCAAAAGTAGCAGATACACAAGCTCAAAACACGGCGCAAAGCGGTGCGTGTTGATCTTGTAGATCTGCTATTTTTGTTATGCTTCCACCCGGCAGCGACAACATAGTGTTAATCACTGACCATGCGGTGACCACCACCATGTTCCACAGCGTAGCCTATCATTGTTCGTTTCATTGTTGAGGGTGCTAATTGAGATAGACAATGCACTATTAGGCTTTCATTCTGGTTTATGTAATGCATTTAGTCCCTGGAGAAAATATTTGATTTTCAGAATAAATCTAAATACCATGTGTTGTGGCTCTTTGTTGGTTCCAAACATTTCTACCGTATAGCCAACAAACCCACTGATGCACCTAGGGACTATGGATGTACGCAGGTCAAAGAAAGAGATTGTCCACAGGTTCAATGTCATGTTGTTGTATTTACTTTCCTTTAAAGTGCATGGTACATTACAAGCAGCTCCTTCTGTGTTGTCTCTTCCGTGTTCTGTCTGGTAAAACTGGTTTGTCCACCAGGTGCATGCCGCTCCCCAATCACCCAGGCCTACATATGCTCTCTCTCAATCAATCAATTAGGCCTGGGGAGGCGTGCCCTTGGTGTCCAAACAGTGATTCCAATACATAATAACCCCTCAAACCAATACCCAATAATGCCAAATAATAACTACAACAATTGTGATAATAATAATAATAATAAATAGACATACTAAACAGTGAGGATGGCTTCTACACCATGACTTATTATATGAAGTTATTAGCCCCATGCCATATGATGTTGTCTAGCCAACATGGATGGGTGGTGCCAGTTGGCGATAATAAATGACAGTGATGTATGAAAAACTGGTCGAGTCGATAGAGGGAAAATACTGGGACGGAAATAATGACCAGTCAGTGTTCATGGGAAGCTGGCGGGGCATTGTATACTGAGTCCTCACTGACTGTTTGAGGCGCTTGTTCAGCCGGGGAGAGAGATGAATGAACCTCCACACATACATCAATGCTCTGAATGGTGAAACAACTCACTCACTGTCTGTCAAATGAAAAGAAGTGGCTGATTTGACTCCAATTGTATTTGAGACGACGAGATGTGATTCAGTGTTGTTTTTGTCGACTAAAACTAAGACGAGAAATGTTCGTCGACTACCTTTCCTCACTGACGAAAACTAAATGGAAACTGAATGAAAAGTAAGCTACAGTGTGATGACTAAAACTAAGACTAAATATATTGTCGATTTTGTCAACAAATAAAAACTAGACTAAAGTGTTAGGAAGGGACTAGTGGACAAGAGATCCAGTATAAGTAAAAGCCACAAGTCATTGTAGGCCTACACTTGGTTGCATGCTGAAAATAGCAGATCTACAAGCTTGTAGATCGGCTATTTTCAGAGAGTGTAAAATGAACCATTACGATGGCATCAAGGCCCGCCAAAATACTTTTTTTGTCGACTAAATCATCTGTAGATTTAGTCGACTAAAATCTTATGATATTTTGTCGACTAAAACTAGACTAACACTAAAACAATCCGGGTGACTAAAATCATGTGACCACAAATGAGACTACGGCTAAAACTAAAATAGAAATTTGCTGCCAAAAACAACACTGCATGTGATTATAGATCTACATTCTACATCCTCCCCGTCCAAACAACACTGCATGTGATTATAGATCTACATTCTACATCCTCCCCGTCCAAACAACACTGCATGTGATTATAGATCTACATTCTACATCCTCCCCGTCCAAACAACACTGCATGTGATTATAGATCTACATTCTACATCCTCCCCGTCCAAACAACACTGCATGTGATTATAGATCTACATTCTACATCCTCCCCGTCCAAACAACGGGGCTTAATTAAATTTAAATAACAGATTATGGTGTTCGGACCATAACAATTTACAAGACGAAATTCTTAGAACTCGTAAGACTCCAGACACAGTAAATGCTGAGATCAATAATAATCTTTTGTTGGTTACATAATTACACATGGATTAAATTGACTGACTTTTGGACTCCATAGAAGCCAAGCAGCATGTCTTATTTTCTATGGAAGCATGTTGCCAATCTACAAGCTCTCAATGCGTCACAGATTGACTATTTTTGGTTATTAATATTATTTTAAGATTAGAGCATTTGAAGTGGTCAAACTAGCAATACGATCATATTACTATCTTCCGTAAAATTTCCATTTTCAGTTTTCAGAGATTTAATTTTGCTTTATTCATATTTACATAATTCTGTGTTGTTCTGTGTGTGTCTCAGTTTCTATGCAGACTTTGGACCCCTCAATCTGGCCATGCTGTATAAATACTGCTGTAAACTCAACAAACAGCTTAAGGTAAGACCATCCGTCAATCCTGCAATATTTCATCCATAGCAACATGACCTTGCATCTCATTACATGGACCTGGGAACTATTTGCTATCAATTTGTGGTATTTTTTTTATTTTTAATTGTCCTGCAATAACCCACGTCTGGTTACAGACACATTGATGTACTTTTGTTGTCGTTCCAGTCATTAGTGATATGCAGGAAGAAACTAGTCCACTACACAAGTTATGACCAGAGGAAGAGAGCCAATGCTGCTGCCCTCATAGGTGCCTATGCTGTAAGTATGCATGCTTGTCTGTCTGTCTGTCTGTCTGTCTGTCTGTCTGTCTGTCTGTCTGTCTGTCTGTCTGTCTGTCTGTCTGTCTGTCTGTCTGTCTGTCTGTCTGTCTGTCAGTCAACAACCCATCCATTCATCCATTCCCTCCCCTAACATGCATTTATCACACATAGATCCTTTTATGGATCCATACAGCACCATTATGTATCATAGCTGAACACCCGTCTCTTCACCACTTTTCAACCTGGTCAGTCCCTACTTTGGGCTTGTCATTATAGGCTGAATCACGATCACGGCTAAATTGCACGACACAATGCATTGTGGTGCGATATAATAATGAACCCATCGGAGCTTGATGTTACATCGCTTTAAAACAAAACACGTCCCCGCAACTGTGGGTCTTATACTACAGTTTTCTCTCACACACATTCAAAGCATTTGAGAGTGAAGAGTCCTGCAGCACCACAGTGCACGGCAGGCAGACCCACTTCCAACTAATCAAAACATGTTGATAAGAATTGGCACGGCGGCCAAACAGTTCCAACTAAGCACAAGCACTATATATTTAAGGGCATGATGACATCACATTCTTTGCTGGCAGTAACATAAATCACTGTTTGTAGCTTACCTTATGTTTTTGGGGCAGCTGTTGTTGATGATTTTACCAGTGTGGAACAGCATGAGACTTTCACAATGAACTAGTCACCTGGCATTAGGTGCAGGTTCCATGTTTAATGTAGGCCTACTTCCAAAGTTTGTACATTGTTTAAGTCACAGATGCATGGTTTTCATATCGTAATATATTAATATTGGGCTAAAAGCTTGTGTTTAATCCACGTGGGTTCTTCTTGTTTTACTAGTACTTGGTTAGACTCATCATAACAACAAGTTGTCACATGGCAGCTTGGCTACAACCGAAACGGACTTCCTCTTCCTCTTCAAAATAAGAGCCACTTACAGGATATAGATATCATTTGTATAGCACCCTGCGATAATGCTTTGAATGGGCCCGCTGCTCGTACGAGCAGGGCTTGCAAAGTGCGACCAAGTAAAGGTCTGTGACTAATGAGCCAAATTCCAATACCCAAAACCCCGGCCAGACGGCCACTCGCTCACTCATACTCATGCAGTCACTCCAGCATGGTGGTGTTACGGTGAAATTGGTGACCTGCTGAAATATGTGACAATCGTGTAGACCATGATGGGGCCGTGCAGAGAGCACTGAGGGGGCAGGGGCTTAGCTCCCCCCCTGCACGTGCCTGGTGTAGACAATCACATAATGTCAGTGTCCGAATGCAAATCGCTGCAGGTTGTTTATAAGTAGAGGCATTTTTAGGCCACATATTTAAAGATTTGGGGTATTGGAATTGGGCCTGTGTGTGATCGTGATCATCTGACAGCTGGAAAGCCCTGGAGTCATGGGCCGGGAACGGGCGTATTCCCAGCTCCCCCTGACCCCTGAAATTACTGTAAAAAAAAAATAACTGAATTTGTTTTTGATTCATGAAGATTTTTGCCTTTTTGGGAATGTTTGTGTTACTTTTATATTACATGTACTCTCTCTCTCTCTCTCTCTCTCTTTCTCTCTCTAGGTAATCTATTTGAAGAGGAGTCCAGAAGAGGCCTACAGGACTCTGATCTCAGGGAACAACACAGCCTATCTGCCTTTTAGGTACTCTAAAAATAACTTGGCCTGAATGTTCTATATTAGGCTTGTCCTATCTATGGCCTGTTCTGCCCTTAAACTCTTACGGTAAGCCCTATATTTTCCAAAAAAAATGTTGTCAACAATTTCATGCCCAAAATAGTGTGTGTGTGTGTCATTACTGCCTATCCAGAGACACTGGGGAAACGACAAATCCCAGCTTAACCTGCGCTTTGCACGATCATGACAAACACACGCTGTGACACACACACACACACACACATGCACATGCATGCGTGCACGGCACTCAGGCTGGTGTCGATGGTGTCACTGATTACACCCAAAGGGCAGTGCAGCTCACTCACTGTGACATTGTGAGGTCAATATTGATGCCTGGCCTCAGTCACTGAAAAGGTGCTACTGTTGGCAGGAAGACTCAGCAAAAGGCCAGAATCAACGCCACTATAGGCCAACAAAATAATATACCGTGAATTAAAGATATTACTTTTATTTTCTATTATATTATAAATAGTTTCAAATATTAGGAAATTATATATGTTTTACCGTATTGCTTACTGTAATTAAGAGCTGCTAAATACGGAAAATGTAAATTGTTATTCCGTTTTTATGTGTGTGTGTGCGTGTGTGTGTGTTTGTGTGTCTGTGTGCGTGTGTGTGTGTGTGTGTGTGTCTGTGTGCGTGCGTGCGTGTGTGTGTGTTTGTGTGTCTGTGTGTGTGCTTGTGTGTGTGTTTGTGTGTGTGTGTTTGTGTGTCTGTGTGCGTGCGTGCGTCTTCTAGGGATGCATCGGTGGTGGAGTGCTCTTATAACCTTACCGTCCTCGACTGCCTACAAGGAATACGCAAGGTACACACACACACACACACACACACACACACACACACACACACACACACACACACACACACACAGTCTCTCTCTCTCTCTCTCTCTCTCTCCCTCCCTGTCATGTTCCCATGGTTATAATCCTTTAAGTCTTATTAAAGTTAAGGGAGGGACAGGAGTCAGCCTAGCATACAGTGGTCGGTGTAAGAGCCACTTTATGAGGTCATGTCATGATGACCTTAATTGCTTTGATGTTGATTGCCTTTCTATGCAACAGTGTGATCACTTAATTAGTGCAGCAGAGAACTCTTTTTACTGCCTTGCTTAGATTGGTCAGTCTTGATTGAATGCTTGTGATTGGTGCTCCTTTTCTTTGATGTCTAAGTTACCCTCCTGTCCTCCTGTTTGAGCTTGTCAGAAGCTGTGAAGTTGCAGTAGAGAGAGCACATATTATTTCTACCACAGTAACCACTCTCATGTTATCTCACCATGTAACTTTATTGAGACATTTTGTACCACTTGTATTTTTTGCCTTTACTTCACTAAAGTGTTACAACGGATACCACGTGCGTCAGAATATTTGTGCTCACAGCTTTTGAAGGGAATATATTTTGAAAACTGAACAGAAAATATACGCCTCTATATTTAGTAGAAATAATCGCTCTTTGGATCGCCTGAAGATTTAAGGACATTATGGACATTGTTGGATTCCAGGATAATTACCAGCCAATTTTTGGATATCGTTGGGAGGAATTCTTCAACACAACTCAGTGGAACAATGACACTCATTTGGATGGAAAACAACTTCAAAGGTAAAGAAGAAAAGAACAGATTCTCAGCTGTTAAATCCTACAGCCTCTGAGGTTAATTGACCCAAGCTACCCAGTGACTTTATTCATTTCTCTGTGTAAAACAAGTGGTTATTGAAGACTCTGCGTGTTCAGAAATTGTTATGCATGTTGTCTGAAGAGAAGAAGTAAATACTTTTTATTCTTTTGCATACAATTTACGCACTGTTTTTCTGACAAGATGGCTGAAGACAAAGAGAAATATGACATGGAAATGGAATCTAAAAGAATGAGTAAACCAACTGAGAAAGCTTTGGAGGATAAACTGCATAGGCTTATTGGAGCTAGAAGAGGAAAATTAGCCCAAATAACCACAAAAACGAAGGAAGTTGAAAGTCTGATGAGTGATACGGCCAATCTGCACACAGTGCAAAGCATTGTGAACTTTGATGTCAATACTCTTGTTGCTGAGTTTGAAGAGCTCACTAGGCAGATAGGAGATATTCTGCCTGAGGAAGAAAGAGATGCTGATATAAGAAACTGGTTTGAACCTAAGATGCTGAATATAACTCAGTTTAAAGACACAGCTAGGCAATGGATGGATGCTTTGCATGTAAGCGAGTCAGATCAGGAGCATCCAGCACTTGATGAGGAAGTGGAGGATGATATAAGACCTGATGATAGTGCATCGCAAGTTTATTCAAAGGTTTCAGTTGCTGAACGGAGTGAACGCACATCTGTCATATCCACTCGGTCATCAGTTCGAGCTGCTAAAGAAGCAAAGCTAGCTGCATTGGTTGAACGTGCCTCAGCTTTAGAGGAGAAACAGAAGCTGGAATTGGACGTAGCACGTCTGAAAGCCCAGCTAGACAAGCTGAACTTGTATACAGAGATCGCTGAACAAAGAGCTGAAGTGAGAGTACTGAGTCAGTATGAAGAAAGGGATGGCATGAACAGTTATGTCCACTCACATGTGGCAGGAAGAGCCCAAGCAAAGGAAGAAAATAAAATGTATGATCGCTCACATGTGTCAAGCAAAGCTCGAATAAAAAAAGAGACAATAAGCCATCCAATCACTAACACAGCTGTAACTAGAAGCAAGGTCACAACCAAGTTACCACAAGTTACAGAGACACAACATGTGAGGCCAAGGCACACAGACATCAATGACAGGCAACAGCTTGATAGAAGAAATGATGGCATTCTTCATGTAATGGAGAAGCAGAATGCAATCACTGAACTGCTAGTTAAGCAGCAGTCCATGGCCCAGCTTCCAGTTAAAGAGATTGCAGTGTTTAAAGGTAATCCACTTACATATAGATCGTTTATCAGAGCTTTCAAACAAGCAATTGAACAGAGAACTGATGATGACCAGGACAAGTTATATTACTTGCAACAGTACACTGCAGGAGAACCACAAGACCTTGTGCGTAGTTGCGAACACATGCCACCGCACAGAGGATTCAAGGAAGCAAAACGACTGCTTGAGAGACATTACGGAGATGAGTTGATGATTGCTAGTGCTTACATTGACAAAGCTCTGAATTGGCCACAAATAAAATCCGAAGATGGAAAAGCACTGAACACGTATGCTATATTCCTGACTGGCTGTCGTAACACAATGGAAGATGTGGCATTTATGGAGGAAATGGATAATCCCACAAATATGAGGATGTTGGTATCCAAATTGCCATACAAAATGAGGGAAAGATGGCGTGACACAGCATTCCAAGTCATGGAAAGAAGAGGACACAGAGCAAAATTTGCTGATCTTGTAAACTACATTGAGCGTCAAGCTAAAGTAGCAATGGATCCACTCTTTGGAGACCTCCAAGACAGTCGCACATCTACAGCAGCGAAAAGCCAGGAAAGGGGAAAACCTGACAATAGTGGAGCAAATAGAAGCAGCTTTGCTACCAATGTGTCTGTAGAACAGAAAAAGCCAGATGCAACAGTTAAGCATACTAATCCAACTAAAGCAGCCAACGCCTTCGAGACCCCATGTATTTTCTGTCAGGAGAATCACACATTGGAATCATGCAGACAAATTAAAGGGCTAGCACACGAAGATCGTGTTGAATTCGTAAAGACAAGAGGCCTTTGTTTTGGATGTTTAACGCAAGGGCACCTCAGTAAAACTTGCATGAAGAGGATGGAATGCAAACAGTGCTCAGGTAGACACCCAGACATTCTTCATCAAGAGAAGGAAGCCATTAAAACAAATGTGTCAACAAGTAATGACAGCACTTTGAGCGAAGACATCACAGGCACTCAAAGATCTGTTCCACAAGAAATAGTTGGCTACACCGGGGGCGGAGAGACCAATTGTATGCTATCAATTGTGCCAGTGAAAGTCAAGTCCCGTAGCAGTGGAAGGTCTGTAAACACATACGCTTTTATGGACCCTGGCAGTACAGCGACGTTCTGCACAGAGGAGCTCAGAAAGAAGCTGGACTTAAAAGGAAATCTGACTCAGATCCTATTGAGCACAATGGGCCAAGATAAACCAGATGGACCGAAGCTGGTTAACAGTTACAAGATTTCTGACCTGGAGGTGTGTGGTTTGGAGGAGAGTACGTTTCTTCAGTTACCTAAAGTCTACACACACGATAGCATCCCGGTTCAGAAAGAGAACATACCCAGTCAACATCACCTGCGAAAATGGCCTTACCTGAATGAAGTATGCCTACCACACATTGACGCAGATGTGGGCCTTCTCATAGGAGCCGACAATTCAAAGGCAATGGAGCCGTGGCACATAATTAATAGTCGAGAAGAAGGACCCTATGCTGTTAAGACTGTACTTGGCTGGATGGTGTGTGGACCTGCAAAGAACAAAAACGAACATTCCAAAAATACGACAGATCACTACAACATCAACCGTATCTCAGTGTTGGAAGTAGAACAGTTATTGGTGCAGCAGTATTACAAAGACTTTCCAGAACGTCATTATGATGACAAGGAAGAGATGTCTCAGGAAGACAAAAAGTTTATGCTGTCAGTGCAAGAGACCACAGAATGTGTGGATGGACATTACTGTGTTGGACTTCCGCTGAGGAACAAAGAAGCTAAAATGCCAAACAACCACTGTGTGGCAGAACAGCGAGCTACTAGCTTGAAGAACAAACTGAGAAGGAATGCAGTGTTTCCTGATGACTACAAAGGCTTAGGAATGAACGCCAGGAGCTTGATGGAAAGTGAAACATGGTTGAACGGGCCACAGTTTCTGTTGCAGCCAGAAAGTGAATGGCCACAGAGACCAGACAACGTGACTCAAAACCTGCAAAACGACCCAGAGGTCAAGAACGTCACAGTGAATACTATCACAGCTGAAGAAAAGCCTGACTCTGAAAGAAAAGAGTTACAAAGCTCAATACTTCAGTTGGAAAAGGATCCAGAGAAACAGAAGGTGCTTATCGAACAGCACATGGAAAAGTACAAATCTACTTTGGAAAAGAGAACACTTACCTTGGAACAGTTGATAGATGCAGAAGCAGAAATCATCCGATACAGTCAAGGTCAAAGCTTTCCTGAAGAGCTGAAGGCTCTCTGCAGTAATCTGTCAATCAAAGGAAACAGTCCGTTGTACAAGCTGGACCCCACTTTACAAGATGGCATGTTGAGAGTTGGAGGACGGCTGAACAGATCCGCTCTGCCAGAGGAGGCAAAGCATCCAGCGATCATCTCAAAGCACTCCAGAGTTGCCACTCTCATCTTGCAAGATGTTCACGAAAGAATTGGACATTGCGGACGCAACTACATGTTGTCGCCGCTGAGACAAAGACTTTGGATCCCTCAGAAGTGGACAAAGCTGAAAAGAAACTTCATGACTGGAGATGTAGTGCTCGTGGTTGACAATTCAGCCCCACGAAACACCTGGACAATGGGAAGAATTATCCAAACCATACCTGACTCCAGCGGAACGGTGCGCAAAGTGAAGCTGCAAACGAAAACCAGCACGCTGGAGAGGCCGATACAGAAGCTGTGCTTGCTGCAAGAAGCAGTGTGAAGACGAAGACAAATGAGTATTAGAATAGAATTGTTTATTGCATGCTTATTAGATTTATGTTACCTGGCTCTTAGTATTTTTTGTGAATTTGATAATTGCTTAAGTATTGCGTAACCAATTAGGGGCGGATAATGTAAGAGCCACTTTATGAGGTCATGTCATGATGACCTTAATTGCTTTGATGTTGATTGCCTTTCTATGCAACAGTGTGATCACTTAATTAGTGCAGCAGAGAACTCTTTTTACTGCCTTGCTTAGATTGGTCAGTCTTGATTGAATGCTTGTGATTGGTGCTCCTTTTCTTTGATGTCTAAGTTACCCTCCTGTCCTCCTGTTTGAGCTTGTCAGAAGCTGTGAAGTTGCAGTAGAGAGAGCACATATTATTTCTACCACAGTAACCACTCTCATGTTATCTCACCATGTAACTTTATTGAGACATTTTGTACCACTTGTATTTTTTGCCTTTACTTCACTAAAGTGTTACAACGGATACCACGTGCGTCAGAATATTTGTGCTCACAGCTTTTGAAGGGAATATATTTTGAAAACTGAACAGAAAATATACGCCTCTATAGTCGGGATGGGGGAGGGTGGTGGGGGTTGCTCATCAAAGTGAGGGATCAGACTTACAGTACATCACGGGCTGCAGGTCACATTTGAAAAACAACAAGCTGTCCTCCGTCTCACTCTGTCCTTTTAGATTCATGTCATTCGCCCGCCTCGACTCAGTGTGCCTTGCAATGCGCTCCCATGTTGCCAAAGCATCAGGGAGTGGAGATGGCCATTTATTTTAAAGGACTTCTTCAACCACTTTCAAGTCAACCTATATCCCGACTATAATGCTCATGATGAAATGGTACTGTTAATTTCTTCCTGCTCTGTCTGTGTGTCATCATCGTTGGGCAGGGCTGTCATTATGGCATGCCAGCTTTCCAGGAATAGAAAGCGCAGGCTTTCTCAGGCTCAACTGTCCACAGCACTCCTCTGAGGCACAGACCGAGTAGAGTAGACAATAATGGTACCATAATATAATAATGAGCACCGAGTCTTACTTCAATAGGGGGGGGTTTTAGATGTGTTCAAATCATCCAGGCCGTTTCACTCATATTTCACAACAACGGCTACAATTGCTACAAGACCTGCATATCGAGTCATTTTGGGGTATAAACAAGACGTTGTAATTGAAAGATATAACTATGTCTGATAATGACATAGGTATCCCCCCCCCATCGTGTCTGTCTGTCTCTCAGGCGTTACAGTATGGTTTTCTGTCTGTCTCTCCCTCAGGCGTTACAGTATGGTTTTCTGTCTGTCTGTCTCTCTCTCAGGTGTTACAGTATGGTTTTCTGTCTGTCTGTCTCTCTCTCAGGCGTTACAGTACGGTTTTCTGGACTTTGAAAGCTTCGATGTGGAGGAATATGAACATTACGAGGTAAAGACACAACGGTAATGGCCGCCATTGATTGGTCAGTAGATCAGCTGTCATACTGTCTATTAACTTCAGCAGCGGCTTTCACAGTGAAGCTACAACGCGTAACACAAGTAATGAAGATAGCCCATCTATACAAGCTCACAATTAAAGCGGCCGTTTTCACTACTTTAGCTTTAGACACATTGGGCTGTATTTTGCGTGTCTTAAGTACCAGGTCTTATTCCCTAACTAAGACCTGGAGGCGTGATCAATGCCATTTGGTTATTCTGAGTGGCCAAAGAGCATTGACCACGCCTCCAGGTCTTTAGTTTACTCAAGTTAGGGAATAAGACCTGGTACTTAAGACACGCAAAATACAGCCCCTAGTGTGAAGAAGTAGGGCATTGAGTATAGCCTCCATACCCCAGGCTTTCATTTCGTCTGCGCGAAAAATGATAGGCATTGAGTGACAAAAAAACATTAAAAGTTGAAATATAGAGATACGAGGTTTCTGCCCGACAGTGACATTTTGCTGAACAGGGTTGGACTGTCTTTCAACATCTTTTACGTCTCTCTCTCTCTCTCTCTGTGCAGCGGGTAGAGAATGGCGATATGAACTGGATCATTCCAGGGAAGATTCTGGCATTCAGCGGACCCCATCCTCGGAGTAGGATAGAAAATGGTGAGTTTAAATGAGTCAACATTTTAAACAACCATATTACATCAATGTGATGGTGCTTTTTACCACTCCATGGTACTGGCTCAACTACACTCGACTCATGCTCATGTTTGTCCTTCAGTACCTGGTGCCTGATACACGTTTTGTTTTTTTACCTTATAGTCTCCCCTATAGAGCGTCACAGTCCCGCCCCCTCGAGAGACCCGGAAAATAAATCCCCGTTCATTTCCCTCATAGACTTTTCAGAAAGTATTTAAAGACGTTTACGCCGCGGACAAAGCCAACTCTTGTCGTGACAAATCATGACAACACACAAAGAATTAGAAAACACATTTGTTTGGTCCAGAATATTGTGTGTGTGTTGTCATGATTTGTCACGACAAGAGTTGGCTTCGTACGACGCTTAAAAGGTCTTTAAATAAATACGTTTTGAAATGTCTATGGAGGAAAAATACATTGGGATTCATTTCCTGGGCCTGGCGTTGTCATGAAAGGGGCGGGACTGCGACGCTCTATACCTGCTGTTAACAGCAACATCCTTTTAAATAGCCAATAGGCCTTTTTCTGCCTTTTATTGATATGAGGAAAGTAGTGTGGAGAGAGATTGGAGGAAGACACGTGGCAAAGGCCGTCGGGAGTCGAACCTGCGGCACGCGGTCAGGCTGGCCCGGCAGGTGCCCAGACAGTTGGGCTAACCGTCCGGCCATGCATGACCTTTCTTACCTCAAAATGTTACGAGAAACAGTTTTTGTTTGTTCTGCAGTTACTATCTGGCGTATGCGCAGTGGAAAACAAGGTTACTATCCGGCGTATGTGCAGTGGAAAACAAGGTTACTATCCGGCGTATGCGCAGTGGGAAACAAGGTTACTATCTGGTGTATGCGCAGTGGAAAACAAGGTTACTATCCGGCGTATGCGCAGTGGGAAACAAGGTTACTATCCGGCGTCTGCGCAGTGGGAAACAAGGTTACTATCCGGCGCAGAAAAACAAAGTATGTGGTACCAAAACAGAGTGGTGTTGATTGGAGTTCAGCCCGGTAACATGCCGCGCAACACCTTTCAACGAAGGTCGCTCACAGAGCTATCAATCAGTACATTTGTGTAGTCTGCGTCAAACCGCCAGCGCTAATCATCTGCGCTGTGCTTTCTATAGGCTATCCTCTGCACGCTCCGGAGGCCTACTTTCCGTACTTTCGCCAGAACAACGTGACGGATGTGGTCCGTCTCAACAGGAAGCTGTACGAAGGGAGGCGGTTCGAGGAGGCGGGCTTCGAGCACCACGACCTGTTCTTCCTGGACGGAACCACGCCCTCTGACCTCATCGCCCGCCGCTTCCTGCACGTGTGTGAGGCGGCCGAGGGAGCGGTGGCGGTGCATTGTAAAGGTAGGAGGGAGTGGTGGCTGTGCATTGTAAAGGTAGGAGGGAGTGGCTGTGCATTGTAAAGGTAGGAGGGAGTGGTGGCTGTGCATTGTAAAGGTAGGAGGGAGTGGTGGCTGTGCATTGTAAAGGTAGGAGGGAGTGGCTGTGCATTGTAAAGGTAGGAGGGAGTGGTGGCTGTGCATTGTAAAGGTAGGAGGGAGTGGTGGCTGTGCATTGTAAAGGTAGGAGGGAGTGGCTGTGCATTGTAAAGGTAGGAGGGAGTGGTGGCTGTGCATTGTAAAGGTAGGAGGGAGTGGTGGCTGTGCATTGTAAAGGTAGGAGGGAGTGGTGGCTGTGCATTGTAAAGGTAGGAGGGAGAGGCTGTGCATTGTAAAGGTAGGAGGGAGAGGTGGCTGTGCATTGTAAAGGTAGGAGGAGAGGCTGTGCATTGTAAAGGTAGGAGGGAGTGGCGGCTGTGCATTGTAAAGGTAGGAGGGAGTGGTGGCTGTGCATTGTAAAGGTAGGAGGGAGTGGTGGCTGTGCATTGTAAAGGTAGGAGGGAGTGGCTGTGCATTGTAAAGGTAGGAGGGAGTGGTGGCTGTGCATTGTAAAGGTAGGAGGGAGTGGTGGCTGTGCATTGTAAAGGTAGGAGGGAGTGGCTGTGCATTGTAAAGGTAGGAGGGAGTGGTGGCTGTGCATTGTAAAGGTAGGAGGGAGTGGTGGCTGTGCATTGTAAAGGTAGGAGGGAGTGGTGGCTGTGCATTGTAAAGGTAGGAGGGAGTGGCTGTGCATTGTAAAGGTAGGAGGGAGTGGCTGTGCATTGTAAAGGTAGGAGGGAGTGGTGGCTGTGCATTGTAAAGGTAGGAGGGAGTGGCGGCTGTGCATTGTAAAGGTAGGAGGGAGTGGTGGCTGTGCATTGTAAAGGTAGGAGGGAGTGGTGGCTGTGCATTGTAAAGGTAGGAGGGAGTGGCTGTGCATTGTAAAGGTAGGAGGGAGTGGTGGCTGTGCATTGTAAAGGTAGGAGGGAGTGGTGGCTGTGCATTGTAAAGGTAGGAGGGAGTGGCTGTGCATTGTAAAGGTAGGAGGGAGTGGCTGTGCATTGTAAAGGTAGGAGGGAGTGGTGGCTGTGCATTGTAAAGGTAGGAGGGAGTGGTGGCTGTGCATTGTAAAGGTAGGAGGGAGTGGCTGTGCATTGTAAAGGTAGGAGGGACTGGCTGTGCATTGTAAAGGTAGGAGGGAGTGGCTGTGCATTGTAAAGGTAGGAGGGACTGGCTGTGCATTGTAAAGGTAGGAGGGAGTGGCTGTGCATTGTAAAGGTAGGAGGGACTGGCTGTGCATTGTAAAGGTAGGAGGGAGTGGCTGTGCATTGTAAAGGTAGGAGGGACTGGCTGTGCATTGTAAAGGTAGGAGGGAGTGGCTGTGCATTGTAAAGGTAGGAGGGACTGGCTGTGCATTGTAAAGGTAGGAGGGAGTGGTGGCTGTGCATTGTAAAGGTAGGGGGGAGTGGAGGCTGTGCATTGTAAAGGTAGGAGGGAGAGGCTGTGCATTGTAAAGGTAGGAGGGAGTGGTGGCTGTGCATTGTAAAGGTAGGAGGGAGAGGCTGTGCATTGTAAAGGTAGGAGGGAGTGGTGGCTGTGCATTGTAAAGGTAGGAGGGAGTGGCTGTGCATTGTAAAGGTAGGAGGTATATTGAGGTCTCTTAACTCCATTGGACCCTCGATCAAACTGTCCGCTAAAGCAACTAACTCCACCACGTCTCATGGAAGTAATTGACAATATAAAAAGTCACGACACACCAACTTTGATGGGGCAGTATTGCTTTGATTTCAAAATACAAGGTTTTTTCCTGAAAAATGTTTAATTTTCATTTCCTGAAAAATGAGCATTTTGGAGTTAGGACCTGGTTTCTTCCCATCAGCAGAGATATGAGGTTTCTGCCCAGCAGGGACGATATGGCATGCATGAGTGTAAAGGAGTGTTGCTTTTGGTGCCAGCACTGGGCTGTAATTAACCCATTCTGAACGGGAACCCGTTTTGGTGTTGGCATCATGTTATGCTTTAGCTATTGAAAAATAGCAGATCTACAAGCTCGTAGCGCGCCACCGAGTGGCGCGCTACGAGCTTGTAGGTCTGCTATTTTTGAAAAATCGAAGAACTACTGACATTTTTTTTAATCTGATCTCAGGTCAGAATGGGTTAGTCAGAGCAGTGTGTGTCCAGTGGAAACCTCGTATGAATCTGATCTCAGGTCAGAATGGGTTAACACCCTGAGCGGCATAAACAGAGTTCTCTGTCCTATCAAGTAACGCCCAGCACTCAGGACGGAGAATAATAAAAGGACGGAGATTTATTGATATCAAAACCGATCGCATCACTAGTCCACGGGCTCTGATTTAATAATAATGTCTCTAAACTGTCCTATTCCAGCTGGTCTAGGCCGTACGGGCACTCTGATTGGCTGCTACCTGATGAAGCACTTCAGGTTCACGGCGGCCGAGGCAGTGGCGTGGATCAGAACCTGTCGGCCCGGCTCCGTCATCGGACCACAGCAGGACTACCTGGAGGAGTGAGTCTCAGCTTAGTTGGAGATACAGTATGCTTTCCTTTGGTGTAATGTAAAAAGACACACGCGCATGCATAGGCCTGTCAAAATTATTACATATAATCGCCTAATCGCAAATTATTTGTGGTAATCTTGTGTGTGTATTTCGCATACTCCTCTTAATCATTTCCATTTAAAACAATGTACATATATTTTCAAACCTCATCTATAGTATAGATGAGGTTTGAAAATATATGCACAACGCATGAGGACCAGAGTCGTATAGATTCTATATGACTCTGGTCCTCATTTGTTGTGCTGTGTGTGTGTGTGTGTGTGTGTGTGTGCGTGCGTGCGTTCTGCAGGAAACAGCACAGCCTGTGGGTCCATGGCGACGTCCACCGCTCCAAACAGAAGCTCCTGCAGCAGAGGCAGAGCCGCTCACGGCTGCTGCTGCTGCAGAAACAGGAGCCGGAGCCCACGGCGGATCGACGGCTCATGTCCCGCCTGGTCTCCAGCGTGGACGACCTGTCCATCAAGAGCTCCCTCTACAAGTCCTACAGCCTGGACGAGGTGACAAGGGGGGGGTCTTCTAAAGGAGGCCTGTCATAGTCGTTGTGTCCATGTGAAAAATGTTCATGTACTTCCAAACAGTTTCAGAAATAGTGGAAATAGCCACTTTGGATGTGTTGTGGTGCTGCTTAGAAACCCTTTTCACATGACTTTGCTCCATGCAGGCGTTTGCCATGAAGAGAATGAAGTGATGCCAAGTGAATTGGATCAGCCAGATGAAGTCAATTGAATCATGATGCCAGTCGATTGTGTTTGATATTGTAAAAACGACTACCTGTACTGAAAATTATTGCACTGACGTGTGAGTGTGTGTGTGTGTGTGTGTGTGTGTGTGTTTAGAATAACTGCAGAGATGCACCCCTGACTCAGGGAGACAACCTCCGAGCTCTGAAAGGTCAACGCCTCCTGTCTAGATCTGCCTCTTCCACAAGGTACCCTGGGGTATATTATTATTGTTATTATTAGACTAGTAGTAATATTATCCACAAGGTACCCTCCCTGGGATCGGCTAGTGATGATCATGGGATGTGTTACGTTTTACCACATTTTGTCGCTGTTGGGTTGGAAACCTTGTCCCAAACCGTATATCCAAATGTATATTTTCTCCAACCAAAAGAGAGGGTATGCTTTCTGGCTTTCTTGACGGCCCATACATCCAAACAGAAAAGTCCTGTCTGATTGCATTGAACAACGTTAAACAATGTTAAACTTACTTTGCCATTCACTTCATGCATGCGCATATACCCTCTATTGTCCGTCACTCTCCGTAACTTGAATACAAAAAAATGTTAATGACAAAAAAACTGCTTTGCTTCTCGGGGACTACCTTGATTGCCACCTCATTAACCAGCCTTGGCCGGGACCGAGTGCTCTAGGGATCTGAACCTCTTACAAGTTCAGTCCCGTCCAGTCGGTGGACCATCTTTCCCGTTTCCCGGACATTTTCTTGTTGCTGCGTAGTATAGCACAACTGATTTTCAGCTGGAACAAGCATCACCAAAGCATGTGTGTGTGTTTCTCTCCAGGCTGCTCCTGCCAAAGAGCTCCCACAGCAGCCTCCCTCTTCCCCCAAAGGCCGCCAAGGTCCCTCTGCTCTCCTCCTCCACCAATAAGAGGCTGCTGATACGAAGCTCCTCCTCCTCTGCTACTCACCTCAAGGGGTGAGTGTCCAAACTGTCCATCCATCAGTGGACTGGAAAGTTACTCATTACATTTAACTCAAGTACTCTACTTAACCCATTTAGACAAATAGCAGATCTTCTGCAACGTGTTGTGAGCTTGTAGATCGACTATTTTTTGTTTTGGTTATTAGTTTGTTTAAGATGAAAGAGCATTTGAAGTGGTCAAACTAGCAATAGATTAGAATACAGGTTCAAAAGTCTCTAGCACAAACCCATATTAGTCAGTGGCATACATATGAGGTGACACCACATCTAGGCAGAAGACATGACATAATCTGCAGTCTCGTTCATCATCTCTCTCTCTCTCTCTCTCTCTCTGTATCTCTCTCTCTAGTCCCTTCAGCATGTTTGGCACCAAGCCAGCTGTGATTCGCTGATGTCACAGCGTGACCCGTGCTGACCGCAGCGTGACCCGTGCTGACAGTCATCACTGGGAGGAGTGAAGTTGAACGACCCGTTAGTCTGATTTGGATCAAGGTCACATTATGCACAAGAAGCAGGACGTTAATCCAATTGCCTGATTGTGAGGTCAATATTCTGGACTGTTCTGTCTAGTGCTTTTAGGACATGTTTTCCCCTCCTGTCCACTCATTTGCACAGTAGTATGTTACAATTTGCCAACAAGAAAAAACTTTTAAGCTTTGGCTACGGTTCCTTGTTTTACATTATGTTCAAAGCATACAGGTGAAGGCCTATTCATACTCCAATTGTAGGTGATGAAAGTGACCACCGCAACGGTGGTTAGTAAAAACAAGAGCGATGTGTTTGGGTGAGGGGTGATAGTCTCTTATCACCGCGGCTCAGTGATGTCATGTTGTAGTTTTAGTAAAAACAGAGAGATGTGTTTGGGTGAGCGGTGAGTCTCTTATCACCGCGGCTCAGTGATGTCATGTTGTAGTTTTAGTAAAAACAGAGAGATGTGTTTGGGTGAGGGGTGATAGTCTCTTATCACCGCGGCTCAGTGATGTCATGTTGTAGTTTTAGTAAAAACAGAGAGATGTGTTTGGGTGAGCGGTGAGTCTCTTATCACCGCGGCTGTAGTTTTCAGTGGTCACCTTACAACCTAAACCTGGAGTATGCATAGGCCTCAAGAGGAAGACGGCCAACTTGCAATATCCTCTCACATCCGTCATGATGTGAGAGGTTTGGAATCAAAGCCATACACAGTACACGTCCTCTCTTGTCTCGACAGTGACTGCACTATATTTATTAATGAACATATCTAACACGGAAACATTTAGATTTTTTCTTCTTCCAACTATGCAAAAATAATGAGTCATGGCATAATGGTACTGTAAGTGTCAAAATAACGGGGCACAGACATTTTCTGGACGCAAATTGTACAAGGAAAATCTACATTTAAATGATTTAATGCTAACAGATTTTGTTTCATTGAAACGGATACACACAGCATGCCTTTAAATATCATGAATATTGTGGCGATATATTGTCCAAGGACAATGTTGCTGATTTCTCTATGAATGTATGGTTTTGATCACCGTTTGATCTTTTACACCAGCATCTAATGGGACAGAACGATTGTGGATCGCTTTGACCGTTTGTCAGAAGAAGCATTCCTTCCATGATAACTCACACAGTTTGAATCTAATGTGGATTAAACTCCTGAGTTATATAAGGGTAACCGGAACGCTCTGCGCCCATTATTTTCAGCAGGCCCCAGGGGTTCTTTTATTCTTGTATTCGTTGTACTGAGGATAAGGTTTAGGGTCAGGCATAGAGGTTAAGTTTAGGTTATAACCATATAGGTTTTGGCATAGTTTTACTGAGGTACATTTAGGAATACCTGGAGGCGACCGTTCCGAGGTTGCCGGATTTGACCCCGAGCGAGTGTGTTTTGCGACTAAAACTTTTTTCTGTTTTGTAAACATTACTGTTATCTATGTAAGGCGTTTTGTGGGCATGAAAACCCACTGCTTTTATCTATATCCCCAGTGGTTCCCAAACAGTGGTGTGTGCACCCCTTGTGGTGTGCGAATGCCCTCTAGCACTAGCATGACTGAAGTGAAATCAGACACAAGTAGCATGTGCTTAAATTCAACTTCAGAAAATGTTTCAGATGTCAAAGATTTCTGCGATGATTTAATGATGACGGTCATATAAGGGGAACCTTCTGAAAGCTTCATGGGCAAAGATAATCTTGAAAAAACGTTCAAAATGACCTCTCAGTCATGCTAGTGCTAGGGGGTGCGTGATATGAAAAGGGCCATTACGGTTTTATAGCGTTATTTAGCAGTAACGGCAAAATCTGGTAAACACAAGTTCAGAAGGAGATGCATAGAGCAGCTGTGAGTATGCAGCAGCTGCATGTCTCTCAGTGCAGTGACATTCTGTCATAATCATGTTAAAATATATAATTGTTTTGGCCAACTACAACGAGACTGAGCATTGTGGGTGCGTCAGCTATAGGTTAGGACAGGTAACAGGGGGTGCACGGCCAAAAAAAGGTTTGGGGACTGCTGCCGGGATATCTCCTAAAATAGCTTTATGAAAGACATTTGTAACAACCAAAGTGCGTGAAACTTGGTTGGGAAAAGCTCCCGCTTCAGCAGACATACTGCGGCCAATGACAGATCTGATTGAATGACAACTGTTCAGTGGTCAGCCAATCAGCTTTCTGTGTCTTCGTCGGTCCGCGGCGCGGATGACGTGTTTTTGTCTGACATAAACGACTGAATGTTTGTCTTTAAATGTTGCTGCAGAGATTGTGTGTTTTTTTTTTTTTTTTAAACAAAGAATAAAGGATGATTAAATAAACATGACTCCTAATTAAATATTGTTCAAATGTTGTTCAAATAAATCCATTAGAATGATGCAACTTGGACAAAGAACGACCTTGGAAGTAATTGTCATTTTATAAAATACTGAGCGAGCGGAAACCAATTGTATTGTATCCAAAATCACTGTGTACACGTGATGATGATAAATTGAGACCTCTTCCCAGATTAAAGTTCCCCCAGGCCTTGATTTTAGCCTGTTTTTCTTTTCCAGAGCTCAGTGTCCCTCTCTGACACAGACAAAATAAATTAAGTTGGGAGGCTTATATAAATAATTCCGGTTAATACTGCTTTGTGCAAAGCGATGGTACGTGTATAGCTAGCTCTGATCCATAGCCTTCTACTGCTTCTACGATTCTGCCCTGTGCAGTACAAGGCTATGGGGACTTACAATTTTAAATCTCAAATCGAAATCAGACCAGCCTCTCCTCTTTGGCGTAAATAAAAAGAACGTTTTTGCTACTCACCAAAACAAAGGCGGGTTGTGTCAATAGAAAGACTACTTTCCTTAGTGGAAGCACTCTGAGCCCCCCACCACACGTATAAACGGTACTTTTTGGCCAAAAAGGGATTTTTTTTCACCGGAGGAAAAATATTCTCTATGAGGCAGTTCTCTGGGCAATATCAGTAGAGGGCGCAGCGGAGTAACTAAAAATGTTTTTTTTCCGGTGGAAACAAAATCCCTTTTTGGCCAAAAAGTACAGAACAGAGCTAGTGTATAGCCTGTATGAGGTGAGGCTTGAACTGCAACCTTCAGACTGACAAGGTAGACACATCTTGAAAAACCCTGTTCTAGGGAGTCGGGGGGGGGGGGACCCCCCAGAAGCAAAGATTTTAGTTAAAAACGTTCGCTCTGAAAGAACATATATTCAAAGATTTGCGACACATTTTCACGATTTTTCAGATCTACAAGCTCGTAGCGTGGCACTCGGAGCTTGTAGATCTGCTATTTTTCAATATCTAAAGTATAACATAATGCTTAAAACACCCCCCCTTCTTTCTTATGAAGCCATAGTTTTGTGAAGCTTAACATTTACTTGAAGGCCCCTTCCTCTCCAACACAGTTGGACATTTATGAAAAAATTATATTACAAAATCGACCCCTTATTGTTGTGACCATCTGAATGGTCCCTATATTCTCCATCTAAACACCAGGCCACTATTACACGTACATTCTGAAGTTATTAGGCTACAGGCACATACATATACAGTAAGAACAGTGGATCTATGATGTCCCTATCAGATTGTATTAACAAAGATAAGGACAGAATGAGCAGAAACAAGCATGCATCACATCTCATATCGCATATACAGCTCCATCTCAATTAATTAGAATATTGTGTAAAATTTCATTTTCAGAATATTTTACGAGACCACTAGAAAAAAGCGTCTGATAAATGACTACGCGGTACATTGTACTTTTAAAGTAAAAAATGTCTATGATATTATGTTTGATAGTTTGGCGCCACCGTATGGTGACTGGTGGTAGTTATTTGTAGTGTTAAGTTCCAGATAGCAAACATTGACGCCTTCAACTTTATAGCTGTATAGCTCTGTGCTTCAGACGAGCTACAGGTTGAATCAGGAGAAATGTTCACAACGAAAACGCTAATTAAAGGAATAGATAGACAGTCACAGAACAGCTCCTCAAGAGGGCATTCAGACGCACACAACGGCAGTGTTGTACAACAACAACAACAACAAACGCCAAACATCAAACAAACTGGAAGAGTGTTAAATACAGCTAGACAGACAGACTGTAGACTAGACAGACATACAGACAGACAGTGAGTCAGACATACCTCTTTGGCTTTGTACAAATGAATGTGAATGAATCCGGTTCCGCAAACCAAACGTGAAACCAGGGGAAGACATTCAAACATTCTGCTCGGCGCGCCGTGTTCAAGAAAGTGTGCAACCAGCCAGCCTGAGCCAACCACTAAACGTGTCCCTCTGACAACACCTGTGTCTTCGTGTCAGCTACATCAACCAGCAGATGGCGTGTTTCTGCAGTTTCGTTCCCACATAGAACTTCAAAGCCTATGTGTTTCTTTTAGACTGCAGTCATAGCCTGTAACTTACGGACACAGTTTTGTAAGAATATACTTTGTAATGTAAACTTTGTATATGAAAACATAACATTAAATACATTTAAAGTCAAATTGCTTCTCCACATCATGGATGGACCATGGCATTGTAATTTGTCAGTGACCAGTCCAGTATCCATGGAAACGGTAAATAGGAAACGACCTGGCGATGTGAAAAAAGTAATAGACTTTCGCACACTTCATTTGCAAAATGCAAATCCAGGAAGAAGATGACGTTATATTGAACTGTGTGTTAGCCGGAGACGTGGAAAGCCTTCGTCGTCATTGTGAAACAATAAGTGTTGTTGACGCGTCGGGGGAAGATGAAGAATCACAGGAGAGGGATTTGTTTAGGTATAAGGATGAGGCGGGCAGGAACGCGCTGTTTGTTGCATGCATGTTGGGAAGGAGCCACGCCGTAAAAGAACTGCTGGTCAAGAACGGAGCCCACGTCAACAAGCCGTCAACAAGAGGTAGAGTATAGTGGTTCCCCAAACCCTTTCATCTCAAGGACCCCCAAATTGACACTCATTATTTAGCATGCGGACCCCCATTGAAAATATATGCCCTAATGCCATGCAGGGACGAGGGACCCATAAGAGAAGCTTTTACGGCTCTAGCATTCTCAACCAGTTTGACTTTGACCTGAATTATGGACGGTTCCCCATTTAATCTCTGGGACCCCAATGTATATTGTAAAATAAAAGTTAATTTACCCCACTTTGGGAACCACTGGAGTAGAGAGAGTCCAATGTCAACGACTTTACAAAGTGTGGGCTGCTGTATCACTGACATTCAACTGATCCTCTCTCACACTTATGCCATGTGTGCCAGTGATCATCCTCCCTAGTGCCAATGTTGGCACCTGTCACCAGTGCCTACGGTAACGGTTGACTTTACTTGCCTATACCCTTGGGCTATATATGACTAGAACATGATTGGACATTTATTTGACAATTTACATTTCTCTATGCAATGAAACCTGTATATCTAAACATTAAAGGTTCACTGCATACACACACACCTGCTACCATAGGCTGTGCATGTTCAAAACATACTTACTTACTTACTTTACATTATACTTAAGAGAATTCTAATATTTTTGTTTTTGTTTTTACAATTTGATTAAAAAAAAACTGGCACATTTTATATTTTTGAGGTGGCTTCCTTTATAGTGCCCACTATTCTAACCATCCCAGGTATTTTTTATTAATTGCAGATCTACAAGCTTTTTATTTTCTTAAAAAAAAAATACATATTCTGATTATTATTAATTTGTGTGGAAATTCATTCCTCTCCTACATTATATGACAAGTCAAAATAGGCACATAATAGTTAAGTGTTTAAAGAAAAAAAAAAAGCGTTTTCCCTCTATGGCATTTACAGTGCATTAATTGTCTTTGTTGTGACCGACAGGTTACACCCCGTTACACTGCGCTGCTTGTTGGGGCCATCTGGAGACAGTGGTGACTCTGCTGGAGCTGGGCGCTGACATACAGGCTGAGAACTTCAGACGGGAGAGGCCACTGGAAGTGGCCATGAGATACTCTCACACAGCCTGTGCTGACTGCCTTATGGTAGCAGGTGTGTGTGTGTGTGTGTGTGCGCAATATTTGAACACACAATGGACAGCTGGGGCGTAGGCCCTTTTGGTGTTTTAACCATTATGTTATACTTGAGCTATTGAAAAACAGCAGATCTACAAGCTCATTGCGCGGCACTGAGTGCCGTGCTACAAATCATGAAAATGTGGCGCAAAAATATTTATTCCGTCGGAGAGAACATTTTTAACTCAAATCTTTGCTTCTGGGGGGGGGGGGGGGGGGGGTCCCTGTAACAACATATTTTCAGATGGGGGTCGGCGGCCAATTACATATAATTCTGGGGCTCCTTGACATGAAATAGTTTGAGAACAACTGATATAGAAACGTACGTTTTTCTGAAAACTATCATGATTTAGAAGACATTTGTAGAATCTGGTATCAGGTCGAAATGGGTTAAGTTAGAATGATAAACTTTTCGAAGACCCATTTTGGGGTCGAAACGTTGTCATCCTAACTTAAATAAAAATACCTTGGGAGCTGCTAAACCGTGTGCGGACTCGTATCTCCTTTTCCTGTATGTAAGGTATCTGTGTAGGCCTACTTTTGGATTCTACAACCTTGACATGAACACTGATTACACACATACTATGGATAGACGTGTAGCGATATGGAATGGAAGAGTAATTAAACGCCTCTTTATTTGTGTGTGTTGCAGAAGCAAAACAGGACTTTGTGTTCTACATAAACTATATCAGGGATATCATCTCTGACCCAGAGAAGATCCAGGGGAAACTCAACAAGGAAGACAAGGTGAAACATTCCTTTAGAAGTTATAGCATTAATTTAAACATGTGCTTCTATTTGTCTTTATTACACAATGTTACATCATTGGGGAATACTAGGAGTGTTAAGGATACAGTAACTGTATCGATGCATCGATTTTAATTTCAGCTACCGCATCGTTTGACTTTTATATTGCAATGCAAGTACTTTTTAGGAAGAACATAAATAAAGAGGGGTTAAGGGTTTAACCCATTCAGGACGGGAACCCCTTTGGCTTATTGCTTCATTCCATTCCATATCGCTACACATATCGGTCCATCGATACGTGTGTATTTGTGTAATCTGTGAAAAGGACATAATTGTATTCAATGTTTTAATACTTCTCCCCCTGTATAGAACTTGTGTTCGAATACATGCTCTGCGAAGTTAGACTGGGTCCAGCATGCCAACAACCCAGCGGCCACAGACTTCACCGCCCAGCGGAAACACATGGAGGACACTCTGCAGCCCGTTCTCTCAAAGCTCTCAGGTTATTAAGAGTTATGATATATGTATACACTATACAGCCAAGGTTACATTGTCTTCGTCAAACATGAAGCCGGGACCACTGACTGCATCACCTAAACCTTTAAGAGGGATACTCATTTTAAGTTTGAACTAAAACACAATTCCTAAAGCTAAAACGTACACTCACTCATCCCAGGAGAACAGTAATCCACAGCATATGATCTCTCTGACATCTTCAGTGCAGCCAGGGAATCATTGATTCAGTGTTTTCATTATTGGGGCTAGACTGATGCGCAGACTGTAGACCGAGTGGTGTAGGACGGTCGGACTTCAGCCATCCTTGACGTTGACACCCATTACACTTAGACATGACTGCATTGTGTTGTATATTATAATTACACTTAGACATGACTGCATTGTGTTGTATATTATTACACTTAGACATGACTGCATTGTGTTGTATATTATTACACTTAGACATGACTGCATTGTGTTGTATATTATTACACTTGGACATGACTGCATTGTGTTGTATATTATTACACTTAGACATGACTGCATTGTGTTGTATATTATAATTACACTTAGACATGACTGCATTGTGTTGTATATCATTACACTTAGACATGACTGCATTGTGTTGTATATTATTACACTTAGACATGACTGCATTGTGTTGTATATTATTACACTTAGACATGACTGCATTGTGTTGTATATTATTACACTTAGACATGACTGCATTGTGTTGTATATTATTGTCATTTGCAGCAGCTGTTGTGTGTCCTCCTGCCAGAGCCCCTAAGAAGGTCTGAGGTCGGTCACAAAAGGTACGGGAAATGAGTGCGCTCATCATTGGCATGAAGATACTACATAATCATAAATCCATAATTTACAAAATAGAAAGATTTGCAATCCTGCGTAATTGCGAGGGTGGTTGCCTATCTATATAGAAATAATGCTCAATTAGAAGAGTTGAGTTGGGTATGATGATGTCAACTTTGCATACTGTCCAATCAGTTGATGGCAAAGCGCACAAAAATGCCTTGGGAAAGTTCTGAATCGCTGGCCAATTTACAGGATTTTTAAACAATTTAAACATTTTCAACGGTTTAACAATATAGTCAATAACAATAGTCTGCCTATTGGCAACCACACCAACAACACATCGTACTGTATATATATAGATATAGATATTCCCGAGATTAGTCCTTTCACATAAGTGTGACGTTGGTGAATAGTGTTATAAGTAACCTAGTACAATCATCTCTGTAAACCTTCCTTCCATCCCACAGCTCCAGATCAGAGTGGAGCCCAGCTGGGACATGATGTGGTTTGGGGGAAAGGCTCTTATCTGGAGGCTCTCTCTTGCTGTGATGACATTACAATAAAGAATGAAGTTGATTCCTGACATTGCAGTCCTGCATTTACGGTCTTCCTGATCTGTTTTTAACGAACTCATAGTAACGCCAAGAACTTCCGTTACAGTGCGAGGCGTTGTGAGTGAGCTTGTAGATCTGCTGCTATTTTCGGCTAATGTTCCCCTCGTGGTTGAACTTGAAGTGGTTACTGGATCCCCTGTTCACTGTTGAAGACTCGCAAGACATGGCCAAAGCATTTCCAAAAAACAGCAATGGACGAATGTCATCGTCATCATCATGCAACGCAACCGTTTTATTAAATTACTAACAGAGTCAGGATGAGAGAGATAAGACACATGGCAGCTATTATTACAGCTTGACAGACAGGAGGATGGACACACTACTAAACCAGCAGTTAAAATAGGGAAAAGGCCTTCATTCTGTGAGTGTGCACACGTAATCTTTTAACGTTTAACCCATTTAGACCTGAGGTCGATTCTACAATTATATTCTAAATCTATGTCAGTGGTGCTCAACCTTTTTCATGTCAAGGACCCCCAGAATTATCTGTATTTGCTGATCCCCCCCCCCCCCCCATCTGAAAATATGAGTTCCGTGGACCCTCCCCAGAAGTGTTAAAAACGATTGCTGTGAAAGATTTGTCAAAAATAGCAGATCTACAAGCTCGTATAGCGCGGCACCTTAGAACACCAAAAGGGGTTAAGGCCTTGACATAACGGTTACATTTCCACTGACTGTAGTTTGTAATTCCTAAGCGTTAATAATAATAATATTGCTGTGTGATCAGTTTGAGCCCGGCCAGCACTCCGTGCCATGCTAGGCTTATTGCACTCCAAAAATGGCCCGAAATCAAATAAACAGTGTTTCCCCTAGTACATGCATTATTGTGTGGCGGGCCACCACACAACGATGGCCAGCCCCCAGCAAAGGCCGCAAATAGGCCAAATGAAAAGGCAAATAACCGTGAAGACCTGCACTAACAAAGAAAAACAATCACAAAAATGTCACCCGCGCACGTGCACGGGTCCACGGACGCTGCATGCATGCGTGAAAGCCCCCCCCCACACTATCAGGTTCTGGCTAAGGGAAACATGGAACAAATGTTTTAACCCATTCTGACCTGAGATCAGATTCATACGAGGTTTCCACTGGACACACACTGGTCTGATTAATCCATTCTGACCTGAGATCAGATTCTAGAAAAATGTCAGTCGTTCATCGATTTTTCAAAAATAGCAGACCTACAAGCTCGTAGCGCGCCACTCGGTGGCGCGCTATGAGCTTGTAGATCTGCTATTTTTCAATAGCTAAAGCATAACATGATGCTGACACCAAAATGGGTGCCCGGTCAGAATGGGTTAATGGTACACTGTCATTTCAACAATTCCCCTATGTAAAAAAAAAAAAGGGCAACTTTATACAGTTTCAGTGCCTGTAAAATGTCCATGAACAGTATCAGCGAGGCAGTGAGAGAGAGAGAGAGAGAGATGGAGAGTTTCTCATTATGTTTGACCATTTTAGTATTTTTCACAGTGTGACCTGAGTCATTGATTGCATTTGTGGACATACAGTAGGAATAGAAAACTGAAAGGTGCAATGTAATGACAATGAAATTATATTATAAAACAATAAGATAAGAAGATTGGAATTGGAATACATTTTTATGTAATCACAAGAATATTCACACGTTATACTGTATATCAGAACAGGACAACAAGAAACCAGAGACAAGGACATTCATTTTTAACCATTCAGTTGTTCTGTGAACCATAGTGTTCTCTTTCATTCAATTCATACAGAAATAATGATCTAATGATGAGTGTGATCATCTTCGGTTGATTGGAGCAAACTTGTTACATATACAGCTTTTCCATATTTGAATATTACGTATACCTCCCCCGAAAATAAACACAATTTAAAAAAAAAGACATCCTTCCCTTTTATAGACTGGAGGTGAACTCGGAATGTCCAATGAAATGCCAGCGTGTGCACTGTATAAACCTGAGTCAGTTAAACTCAGTTAGATGACATGCAATTAGAGAATTAAAGGGGCATGAGGTGTGAACACACAGACCTAGAACATCTACATAGTATAAATGCCACCTGGCAGACAGCTAGTCTCTCAAGACAGACTGTTGCCTCACGTCAACGGAACAACAGGGGTCGCTGTTTTCCCGAATATTTGACGATGGGATTCTCAGATTGCCTGGGGTCCTTGAAGGAGTTCCAGGGGGAACCCCAGCTAAATGATATTTTGGAACCAAATGGACCCTTATGGATCTGTCTACCCTGTAACTCTGAGAGTGTACAAATGGATAAATTTGTACACTCTCAAGAGTTAAATCAACATCGATTTTACAATATAAATTGGGGGTCATATACTCAGTATATTAGGTCATTTTCAGGACAGACTGAGTTCAGTGGGTCTACCTGGCTACAGCTGGGTCTACCTGGCTAGTGGCTACAGTGGAAATGAATATATTAAATAGTCACTGTGAGTCAACATCTTACCACATCTTATCACATTAACCCCCTGTTTCTCTCTCTCTCTCTCTGTTGACACCCAACAGAGCCATTAGTAGGGTTGGGATCCTAGAGTATATACTCTAAGGTTGGGATCTGGAATCGGAGGAATAGGATCAAAAATTGAGGAGGCGGAATCGGTTCCATCACATTTGTATCTCACCGTCAGAGATGGCGTGTGGACGCCATTGGCCCTTTTTTCGTCAATGTCTTACCGTCTTATAGCTAAACTTCTTTGCCTTTGAACTATACAAACGTTTTTATATATATATATATATATATATATATATATATATATACACACACACACACACACACACACACACACACACACACACACAATTGTATAGTTCAAATAGCTACATGCGATCTACAAGTTCACGTGTCGATGTAGTTCGGCTAGTTGAACATTTTTTTTTACGTTTTTCAAAATAAAAATAAAAAGGCAAAGAAGTTTGGCACTGACAGAAATAGGGTCCATACATAGTCTGCTGTACAATTACAGTAGTGGTTGTTCTAAACATTTCATGGACCACCACCATAACTCTGAGAGTACAGATTAGTACACTCTCAAGAGTTACAGACCTGTTCGTCAAAGGGAACTGTTTACATCCTAAAAAAGGATCCCAACCCTAGTCATCAGCAGGCAGTGTGGCCTTTATTGAGTGGTAACTTCTGTGTTTCAGAATGGCTATCGTCTCACCACCAGTGATGTTATTCCAGGACTCGTGTTCCGCGACTGATCTTTACTAAACAAACACATCATGTTAAAAAATTAAATAAAAATAAAAAAGGGTAGAAGTGTTCATCGTACCTACAGGACATCATCCTATGGCTGTCTCCATCCTATAAAGCTCATTGGCTGTTCCGTCTCCATCCTAAAGCTCATTGGCTGTTCTGTCTCCATCCTAAAGCTCATTGGTTGGCTGTTCTGTCTCCATCCTAAAGCTCATTGGCTGTTCTGTCTCCATCCTAAAGCTCATTGGCTGTTCCGTCTCCATCCTAAAGCTCATTGGCTGTTCTGTCTCCATCCTAAAGCTCATTGGCTGTTCTAGCTGCCCAACTTCCAACACATCCACACGTCCCCCTCCTCCAACCCCATCATTCATTACTGTATACAGGGGTAGGCAACAGGCGGCCAAAACTGGTCCCCCAGAGATAATATCTGGCCTGTGAGATAAATTGGAGAATATGATTTTTTTTAAATGTCCAAATAGAGAAACTATCCACACCTAAAGAAGGTTTATCATAATTATAATATACTGAAACTCCATGTTGAGAATTGAACAGTGCAGAGAGTGTAGCTGGCATGGGTTGTGAAAACAGTCTTAATGTCTATTACAATCGAGATATTCCTCTAATTTGGCCTTTTTTAATGTCAATTTAGACAAAATTTACGTTAAAAAAAAAAAGGACAAAATGTTCAATATCAAGTCCCGGAGAGACATTTGCCTGAGGACAAACTTCGTTGCTTACCCCTGGTATACTAGTATATAGTCTATTAATTATTTAACCCATTCTGACCTGAGATCAGATTCATACGAGGTTTCCACTGGACACACACTGGTCTGATTAACCCATTCTGACCCGAGATCAGATTCTAAAAATGTCAGTCGCTCTTCGATTTTTCAAAAATAGCAGACCTACAAGCTCGTAGCGCGCCACTCGGTGGCGCGCTATGAGCTTGTAGATCTGCTATTTTTCAATAGCTAAAGCATAACATAATGCTAACACCAAAATGGGTTCCCGGTCAGAATGGGTTAAACCCAACACAACACACAAAGGGCTGACTGATGGATGGAGTGAGTCATTTATGCACAACACACACCGTCCATAATTATTTATGTCAATCTCTCATCCAAGCACCAATGTTGTCATAGACCAGTGGCTCCCAAAGTGGTGTACCGGGTACCCTCAGAGGTCCTTTAGGGAGTTCCAGGGGGTCCCCAGCTAAATGATAGTTTGGACCCAAATGGACCCTTGATACTCTGTAACTCCGAGTGTACAAATGGAACCAAATGGGCCATTTGGTTTCATTTGAGTACACCCTCAAGAGTTAAATTAACATTGATTTTACAGGATAAATTGGGGGTCCCAGAGATAGAAATGCTATGAAACGGGTTGAGGGGGGGGGGGGGGGGGACCACTGTCGTAGATTATTTGTCCCGGACAGTAACCACCCTATCATGTTTTTCATAATTATACCAGAGCATCCATCACTCCTGCCTGTCATCCAGCTGTAAGCCGACACACACATCCTCACTTCCATAATAACAACATTCCCAAAATGTCCCACATCAGCAAAGAGATTGACATTGGTTCCTAGAACGCCGATCCAAGGCACTCGTATCGTTTGCATTTTAAGGCCTGATCCGTTGCATTTCAGACAGACACTGAAAAGATATCCGTCTCCTCAGGAGATGCATCACCATCTGGGCCTTTAAAATGCTCATGGCTTCTCCAGGTCACTACCATAATCTATTCTATTAATATTTTTATCAACATTAGACTTTGATTCTATACACCCCCCCCCCACCCCCAATACAATGTTTTCAGGAGCAATATACAGGCTGGTAAGACACACTTTATAAACAATTCACTGACATTTGTATCTTTTTTTTCTCTTCACAGTCAACAGTTTAAGTATTGTAACAGTGAGCTACATTTTTTTTTTAACTGATGTTTCAATGCATGAAAGCAAATGTTCATACTGTACTGTACTGTATTGTTATTGGCTGGATGGATGGATAACGGTCATGTCAAAACATAACACTGAGACCAGCACGGTAAGAGGGCACAGCAGAGTTGGACTATTTCCAACACCTCAAGATGAACGGAACACATGGTTCCAGACAGTGACTTGTTCAGGCTAATTGAAATAAAACCCTGGTTGTACAATACATTGTTGTCGCTGTCAGACAAAAACCTTGTATCTCCACATTTCATTTCGTATGTTATTCTTTTGTAAATAGCGAAAATGGCTAGTCTACAAACTCACAACCTGACTCATGATGTGACGTGAGCTTGTAGATGTGCTATTTTTGTAAAAGGTCTAGAAAACATTCACCAACGACCTCATGCCCAAAACAGGGAACGCATGTTGAAAGTGGTTAACCCATTCTGACCTGAGATCAGATTCACACAAGGTTTCCACTGGACACACACACTGGTCTGATTAACCCATTCTGACCTGAGATCAGATTCTAAAAATGTCAGTCGCTCCTCGATTTTTCAAAAATAGAAGACCTACAAGCTCGTAGCGCGCCACTCGGTGGCGCGCTATGAGCTTGTAGATCTGCTATTTTTCAATAGCTAAAGCATAACATGATGCCAACACCAAAATGGGTTCCCGTTCAGAATGGGTTAAAATATCAACGTAGCCTATACCAATTACAGTTTTTGTTCTTATTTCCACCTTTTGTGCCAGGGAAACAAACGTATCTCAATACGAGGAATACTAATGTTCATAATCTACAGCTTAAGGTAGGCTGCAGATAACCAACACTCCACCGTAGCCAACGCAAAATGCATGCTTATCAACAACAGCAAAAATATGGCCCGGGCTACTGCCATCGGTTAATGTCAGATTGATTTGCCCACACCGATATTGAACGACGACGGCCAATATCAGCCGATACCGATGGTGGTGGGCCGATACATCGCTGCTTCACTCAGGACTAATTATATATATATTTACTTAAAATAACCCATTCTGACCGGGCACCCATTTTGGTGTTCCAGCATCATGTCATGCTTTAGCTATTGAAAAATAGCAGATCTACAAGCTCATAGCGCGCCACCGAGTGGCGCGCTATGAGCTTGTAGGTCTGCTATTTTTGAAAAATCGAAGAACGACTGACATTTTTTAAATCTGATCTCAGGTCAGAATGGGTTATAATCAGACCATTGTGTGTCCAGTGGAAACCTCGTATGAATCTGATCTCAGGTCAGAATGGGTTAAAATAAACTATTTTGGAAATACGTTACCGCCTGACAGTGACAATGACAAACAGCAACAAAATAACACTATGACATGATCTCTGCATTGTGCCCCCCCCCCCCCCCCCCCGGTGGGAATTGTGCAAGCTTACTGAGGTTATCCTTTAGTCCAGGCTAGTTAAATGATTTCCTCAGCCAAATGAACGAGGATAAACTGCGTCATGGCGATGACAAAGTCAAACGTGAACAAGAAACACCCCCCAATACGCAGGGAGACCGACCGACCGAACAATCCAGGAACTCTGACTAGGATGCTACAGACGTTATGACAAATGGGGCATATGCACACAGAACAACTCTTCCTGCTTCTGAGACCCTTCCCTATACTTCCCCCTTAAATCACAGGTGAGTTCCGTTATGGTCAAACAGAGTCAGGGTGCTGCTATTGGCTGCACGGTGGCTCACTGGAACTGGGTCTCGAGACCGTCCTGGCCTTGAGTGGGTCTCAAATGACCCTGTACGGGTGTGTAACTCTGAAGAGTGTACAACTGCACACATGGATTATTAGTATCATCGGTAACACCTATACTGTATATCAAATGGCTGCTGTGTGTGCATGTACCCTATTAGAGGAATGAACAGAAACAAGCAGAGTCTTTGTGAGCGAAGCTCCTGCCATCCGTTCCAATAATGAACCCTCTTTTTCTCCCGCCGTCTTGATCCAACGTAGAGGTCAACTGGGGGCTGCTCAGCATGTCTGTACAGTACATGCCACAAAGCATGAGAGGACGCATGTTAATTGCTTAATTGTATCGTACAGTACACCTGTATGGAAGCATCCGCATGTATTCCTTTTTTACTCATGTATCCAGTTTCTTTCATTTTTTTCGTTTTAATTTGTCAACTGTCTGACTATCCAGACTTTTCCAGACTTGTGTGGTTGTTTGGGATGATATGAAAGACAGGGCTCATACAGTACTTAGTTCTCAGATCAGCTTTCAGGGATAGCAGCACCCGGTCATTTTAGATGCTGGAATATTAATATCGCATCGTCACAAACTATGAAAAGATCATTAGAGGGCATGTTTAGGATTAAATTAATTATTCTTCCAATCCGGCCATGGATTCATTGGTTTCTCCTGATGGTGTTGCCTTTGCCTGATCGTCATAATGACAGCGATCACGTGTGTTTGTCCGGAACAATCGGTGGTCGTTTCCCCCCCCCCCCGAGGTGACGATGATGACCACGGCGGTGACGATATCCCGTCCAGCCAGTTGTGCTCTTGAACTTCGCCCGTCCACAATAAAGTTGTTTTTGCCCGTTTTGTCTGTAATGGTGTTAAAACGTGTGAACGAGCGAGACTCCATTGTTCCGCTGCTCGCTGTGAAGGATAGGTCCATATACTGTGCACACGGGTGGGTGGGTGCCTTAATTGTTGTCGTTTGGTAACTGATCTCACTGGCGGGTATCGGATGTGATGTGAGCGAGCTGCGTGCACAGAGCCATTGATATGCGTCCGTCCGTCCCAAAAGGTGGTTCACTCTCGGCGACGGCCACGCTTGCGTCCCGATCCCATTGTACTTCCCTCGTTAAGTCACTGATTGGAGTGTTGGCACCGCGATGGAAAACAGAACATATTCTATCTTCTTTTTTTATTTTTTTAAGGCCAATTTATATGTATTTTTGCACGGCTGTGTTGTCGTACCGTACGTATACAGTATACGACATAAATAATGCATTTTCAAATTCTGTTGAAAATACTTTTTTATTGAAAATATTTTTTTGTGTTTTTTTCTTATTTTTTTTTTAAAAATCTCCCTACAAAGTACCTTCTGGTTCTGTGCGTTTTGTGGATCAGTGCTGGTCGGGGTCCCAAAGGGGCAGTTTCTCCACCAGAGCCTTGTGGTCCAGGCCCACGCTGGCCACCAGGCCCGCCTTGTTGGCCTCGGTGCCGCCGTAGTTGATGTCCTCGCCCTGGAGAGTGGTCATCTGGCCGTCTGAAAGCAGCAGCGTTATGTTACGTTACGTTACGGTACGGTCAGCACACGCTGCACACAGCGTCCTAGTTCAGTCAGTGGTTCCCAAACCTTTTTAGATCGAGACTCATAAATTGACCCCTGGGTTAATTTATGAGTCTCGATCTAACGAGTCTCTAGTCAACGTGTTTGGCTGGGGACCCCCCAGAGGGACCCCCCCCTGGGGACCCCCCAGAGGGACCCCCCCCCTGGGGACCCCCCGGACATGCTTTGACCATGTCTCGCGACCCTCTCCCCGCACCAACACAAACTGACTGCAAAAATAACCGAATGTTTTTAACTTTTAACTGCATGTTAATATCAGAATACTGATATAGTATTGATTTCAGCTGTTGCAATTCCAAACCCGCTTTAATTTATTAGTATTAAAAATGTATTGTCTTTTTGTGTCAAAAAACTCATAAAGTTAACATTACAACCAACTAAATGCATTTGAAATTCAATAAAAAGGTTACTTTTCAGGTTTCCAATTTTAAAATAGCTGATCTGCAAGCTCAAAACGTGTCGCATTGAGAGCTTGTAGATCGGCTATTTTTTTTGCTACGACAGTAATATGCAATGTGGCCCTCTGGAGTGAAGTGTGGAAATATATTAGCCCTGGCCATTGTCAAAGTTGCCCAGCCCTGATCTATGCGTACCCAGCGCAGCCAGCAGGGCGGCTCCAGCACAGATGTCCCACTTCTTAATGTAGGTCACGTGGATGTAGACATCGGCCTGGTCTGAGTCCTCTATCTCCCCCTGGGGGAGATCCAGCAGAGACAGCACTTTATAGCCTGCAGGGGGGGGGAGAGAGACAGAGAGAGAGAGAGAGAGACAGAGAGAGAGGGGGGGGGAGAGAGAGAGAGAGAGACAGAGAGAGAGAGAGACACAGAGAGAGAGACAGAGAGAGAGAGAGACCGAGAGACAGAGAGAGAGAGAGAGAGAGAGAGAGAGAGAGAGAGAGAGAGAGAGAGAGAGAGGGGGAGAGAGAGATTTTCATGAGGAAATCTGTACTGTCCACTGCCCATTTTGGGGCGGGAACCCCTTTTGGTGTTTTAAGCATTATGTTATACTTTAGCTATTGGAAAACAGCAGATCTACAAGCTCGTAGCGCGGCACCGAGTGCCGCGCTACGAGCTTGTAGGTCTGCTAGTTTTTGAGAAATCGTGAAAATGCGGCACAAATCTTTGAATAATTATATATTCTTTCAGAGCGGATGTTTTTAACTCAAATATTTGATTCTGGGGGGAGGTCCCTGGAACAACATATTTTCAGATGGGGGTTGGGGGCCAATTACATATCATTTTTGGCGTCCTGTCGTGTCAAGGACCCCAAAATGTTTGAGCTGACATAGAAACATAGGGTTTTTCAGAAAACTGTCAGGATTTAGAAGACATTTGTAGAATCGTCCTCAGGTCTAAATGGGTTAACTAGATTAACCTTGACAGACAGTATTTTGGGCACATCATTATAGGCCAAAGGGGAGAAAAAAAAATAAGAAAAGATAATTAGTCCTTTCAAAACATGTCGGTAAATATTCTCCGGGTAGAGTCCCGTATGCTCACCTGCTCCACCTGCAGGTATGATGGTGGCATTGACCCCGAACGCCTCCTGAATGAAGTTCTTGACCTTCCCAGCGTGGGATCGAGACACGATGACCTTGGGGGGGTTGACGACGTAGGAGGCACGCGCAGCCACGTTGGTCCCTCCCCCCACCAGCGCCCAGGCTGCCCCACACACACACACACACACACACACACACACACACACAGTTATGGTGTAAGCTTGTAGATCGCCTATTTCAAATGTTCCCGGTGCATGAAATGACATAATCTCACTTCTATGGAATCCAAAAACGGCTGAAATGAGTCGTGATGTAAAATACATATTCAAGGTGAACTGGCAAAAAGGTGCTTCCCACATTTAAAAACTAAGAATCCCTGCTTGGACATACTGTAGGGTAAAGTAAGGACGCATGTTCTGTTGTTGACAATATTGTATTGTATATGCATTGGTCAATGAGATCGATACGATACTGCAGTACAAGTTCATGGATTAAAGCAAAATAAAATCTCATGATTGGAGAAAATAAAAAATACCCCAAAATAGGCCACCTACAAGTTTTACAACACATTATGGTGTAAGCTTGTGGATCACATCTCCAGCTTGTCACTGTCCATGCTGCATGAACAGCGCTCGAGAGCTCAGGTTTCTGCCCCCTCAATGTCGTATAACTTATAACTCGTCTTACTCTATGGCTCTATGGTTTAAAACGAACCCCCTGGCTTCCTGTGAGGTTAGGTTTAGGGTTGGGTGTCGGACAAAACACATGCACCTGTTCATTGTCATGTTATTACCAGACGCATTACGCGTACTGAATAGTAGTACACACACACTTACCTGTGAATCCTGTGAAGGGTTTGTGAATGACCCCTATGACCGGTTTACCATCCACAGCCACACACACCATGGTGGTCACGTACTGCACTAGGTTCTCTGTGTGTACACACACACACACACACACACACACACACACACACACACACACAAAGAGATGGGGGGGGGGGTTACATAAAGATCCAGTGGAAAAACGACACAAGGGAGGATCAGCGGGGAGGGTGTAAGCGAGGCAGGTAAGGAGATAGGGTATAAGGAGATAAAGACGAGACATTTAGGACAGGAGAATAGAATAGACACCAGAGTGAGGAAAAGGAGACAAGGACAGACGTGACTAGTCTGAGTCTCCCATTTCATTTTGGAACCAATGAGCCCACACACACAGTAGGGGGTGCAATAGTTCATCGAATTAATGGATATACGGTAATCAATCATTTTAAAAAGCAGAAAAATAATATATTTTGGGGGAAACAATATAAGATGTCGTTTCTAACCCCCTGTTTATTTTGAATTTTTATTGCATAATCCATTCTGGGCGGGAACCCCTTTTGGTGTTTTAAGCATTATGTTGTACTTTAGAAGCTTGTAGATCTGCTATTTATTTTAAATCATGAAAATATGGCGCAAATCTTTACATATATATTGTTTCAGAGCGAAAGTTTTAACACAAATCTTTGCTTCTGGGGGTCCCTGGAACAACATATTTTCAGATGGGGGTCGGCGGCCAAATACATATATTATTGGGGGTCCTTGACATGAAATTGTTTGAGAACGACTGACATAGAAACAGTCAGGATTTAGAAGACATTTTTTTAAATTTCGACGTCAGAACTAAGTGGGATAAACATATCTACGAGCTCACACTGCTTGTGAACAATTTCACAATAAATGTTTCCCTGCTGAACACAAAGTATATATTAAAAATAAAGTAGAGCTTAAGTGGTTAATCAATAATACTAATCAATGTAGTTGTTTATATATTTAAAAATCACACCCGTGTGAAGTGAGGGGCGCTGTTCTCATCGTACATCATCATGACGGGAAATAGACACTAGCCTATTTTCTCAGACACTGACGTAAACTTCTCCTTTCATTGTCAATGGGAATATCATTTACATTTCTAGTGTAGGACAAAAAGAAAATCCATTCACATTTATATCAAATTAAAAAAAATCCAAATAAAGTGCACAAAGACCTGCACACCGTCTGCACTTGCAATACGAATTGTATTGATTAACCCATTCTAGGCGGGAACCCCCTTTGGTGTTACCATTATGTCATGTTTTATTGAGCCATTGAAAAATAGCAGACCTACAAGCTTGTAGGTCTGCTATTTTTTGAAAAATCAAAGAACCACTGACATAGAAACATAGCTTTTTCAGAAAACTGTCAGGATGTAGATTGTAGAAGACATTTATAGAATCTGATCTCAGGTCAAAATGGGTTAAAAACAAATTATATAAAAAAAAAAGAATCAAAAGTTGCAGCCCTGGTAACAAAGGTCCAACACACACACACACACACACACACACACACACACGTACGTACCGGTGTACTCCTGCGTGGCATCCAGGGGGTCTATCCATATGGTGACGGCCTCCGCAGCGACCTCCCGGCCTCCCTCTATCTTCTGGATGTCGTCGGGGATCTCACGGTTCCACACGCTGTGCTCCTCGTCCGCCGTGTTGTCGTGTTCCTCGCTGTTCACCTGAGAACATAAAGTAAGGGGACGTTGTCATGTTCCTCGCTGTTCACCTGAGAACATAAAGTAAGGGGACGTTGTCATGTTCCTCGCTGTTCACCTGAGAACACAAAGTAAGGGGACGTTGTCATGTTCCTCGCTGTTCACCTGAGAACATAAAGTAAGGGGACGTTGTCATGTTCCTCGCTGTTCACCTGAGAACATAAAGTAAGGGGACGTTGTCATGTTCCTCGCTGTTCACCTGAGAACACAAAGTAAGGGGACGGACGGACGGGGGGGGGGGCACCAAATAAATGTGATGCATTAATTGCTAGCTTGTAATGTAGATGGACTACGACACAAGGTGTAAGATAAAGCTTAGGGTGAGTAATGGATCCGTTGATATAGTATATGGTCTCTGCCGTGTGGAAACCAACTTCAGGTACAAGTACAGAACACATTACATAAGGAGAAGAGGCTGGAGCAGCACGGACATTTAGAGCCGTTTAATCAGGTGCTAAACTATACAAAGACTAACGTTTCGACCTTGCGGTCATGATGACTCTGATGAAGACCGTCCTTTGTCTGGACGGACGGAGAGAGAGAGAGAGAGACAGAGAGAGAGAGAGAGAGAGAGAGAGAGAGAGAGAGAGAGAGAGAGAGAGAGAGACGGGTGGAAGGCAGACAGTAGGATGCAGGGGGAAGTAAAAAAAAGCACATTAATTAAACCATTCCATCAACGATAAAAAGCCATTATAATAATCAGAGAGGAGACAAGGAGAGGGAGGAGGTGGGAAGAGATGGATAGAGAGGCAGGAGATGGACGGGGGGGGGGGGCACCAAATAAACCATTTAGACTGGAGGCAGTAAAAAAAAAAAAAAAGGCTTCTAATCTAACCATGCCAAGGACCCCCATAGTTATCTGTATTTGGCCGCGGATCATATCTGAAAATATATTGTTACAGGCAACCCCCCCAGAAGCAAAGATTTGAGTTAAAAACGCTCTGAAAGAATATATATTCAACACTTTGGGGCACATTTTCACGATCTTATCAAAAATAACTACTACAGATCTACCAGCTCGTAGCACGGCACAATGGCTAAAGCATAACATAATGCTTAAAACACCAAAAGGGGTGTATAGGCAGTCTGTGGGACACATGCTCAAAAGACAATTCATAAACAATGAATAATGAGGCAGCACAAGATTTCAGAGTTATAGAGTATAAGGATTTTACTCGAGTAAGAAGACAAGACTTACATGACCTGTTCATGTATGGAAAACCCAGTCTGACTTCCCGAATGGTAAAAGGAGACAGCTTTTATAGCTCAGTCCCACACAAAACAACCCCCAACATATAGCCTCAAGGCATTCACCAAATGGGACAGTGAGTGACGTCATAAACAAACAGCCGAACAGCACCAACTGTAACTTGGGAGTATTATTAGATGTTTATCCCTAAATTTCCACGACAGGGGTTCCCGCCCAGAATGGGTTAATCAAACGAATCAATTTAATCAAAACAATCTACAAGCTCACAATGTGTCACATTGTGATGCATTAATTGCTAGCTTGTAATGTAGATGGACTACGACACAAGGTGTAAGATAAAGCTTAGGGTGAGTAATGGATCCGTTGATATAGTATATGGTCTCTGCCGTGTGGAAACCAACTTCAGGTACAAGTACAGAACACATTACATAAGGAGAAGAGGCTGGAGCAGCACGGACATTTAGAGCCGTTTAATCAGGTGCTAAACTATACAAAGACTAACGTTTCGACCTCGCGGTCATGACTCTGATGAAGACCGCGAGGTCGAAACGTTAGTCTTTGTAATACTTTAGCACCCAATAAAAGGCTCTAAATGTCCGTGCTGCTCCAGTCTCTTCTTCTCCTTATGCAACTCATGCCCTGGAACCTGTGAAGCACCGGATCAGCCGTTTCAGGCTTGAGGCGCGGTGGTAGCCTCCCTTTGTTACAGAACACATTACTTTGCACCGCGTTCCGAGCTTGTGGATCTGCTACTTCTGATGCATTTGTGTGACGCCGGTGTATACTACTACAGTATGATGATCAAGTAGGCCACGCATTTACGCACATTTGGAGATGCAGTAAGAGTTTTCTGCCCGACAAATGAAACCAGTAAGACGCGCAAACGCGGGAAGCGAACGCAGCTCGTACATATTTGGGTTTTGGACGTATAGCTGCTTTGGGGACTCCTTATATGGTTATGGCTGAGTCATGGTGACGTAATCACTCAGCTCCATATATGGGCACAAAAGCGGGACAGACAGACAGACAGAAACACAGACACACAGACAGACATGATCTGCTAGGTCTCATAGTAAGTGCTCACTGCGTTCGCAAATCACTGCGTTCGCAAATCACTGCGTTCGCAAATAAACGATACACGGTATACATGTACTGTATCGTTTTCCAGACCCTGAGCAAGGTGGCAAGAAGGCCCGATCCCACACTGACCCGGCAGACTACAAACATTAATAGTTGACAAATTAATTGAAAAAAGATATAGTTAACCTTAAACAAAAGTGCACAGATGTAAATGACAGCATCAACCACATTCAACCTGGCGTCCGTCCCTACTTTGGGCAGGTAGAGAGATTACAGTCGGAGGAAACCAACGGCAGCCAAATCTTAAAAGCTTTGTAGATAAACTAGTTTAGCTATTTGACGTACATAAAAGTGCACAAGGGCTTAAGTGGTTCAACGCATGCATTCTGCTTTTGTTTGCCTGCTTTTGTTTGGACAACTGGTCACAAAAGCCTGAGGTGTAACTTTTATAATGAGTGACAATAAGGTGTGTCTCGGATCGTGTTTCAAATTCTTCTATAAGAAAGTCAGGCACCCGCACTATATTAACCCATTCTGACCTGAGATCAGATTCATACGAGGTTTCCACTGGACACACACTGGTCTGATGAACCCATTCTGACCTGAGATAAGATTCTAAAAAATGTCAGTCGTTCTTCGATTTTTCAAAAAATAGCAGATCTACAAGCTCATAGCGCGCCACTCGGTGGCGCGCTATGAGCTTGTAGATCTGCTGTTTTTCAATAGCTAAAGCATGACATGATGCTAACACCAAAATGGGTGCCCGTTCAGAATGGGTTAAGCCCTACCGAGAAAAGAAAAGGAAGAAAAGGAAGCCGTTTCTCAATATGTCAATGTCAAACTATCATATTATTGAGATGTGACTATTATATACAGGCGTTACTAATTTCCCTCTATTTCATTAAAAAAAGAGAGACAATCCTAGATGTAGGTTTCTCCATACAAGAACCCCTTTTGGCGTTTTTTAAGAATTCTGTTATACTTTAGCTATTGAAAAATAGCAGATCTACAAGCTCATAGCACGGCACCGCACGCACTACAAGCTTGTATATCTGCCATTTTTGAAAAATCTTGAAAATGTGGCGTAATTCTTTGAATATATATTCTTTCAGAGAAAACGTTTTTTAACTCCAATCTTTGCTTCTGCGGGGGGTCCCTGGAACAACATATTTTCAGATGTGGAAACGTAGGTTTTTCAGAAAACTGTCATGATTTAGAAGACTTTTTTTTATTCCGACATCATGCCTAAATGGGTTAACCGGGGAGAGAGGGCATGCTATGCACCAAAGATACCAACCGTTCCAACTACGGCTGGCCTCCAATCCACGCCTTTCTCCTTTAGTTTAATTGAGGGTATTTAAATGTTCTTTTGTGGCTTTCGCCTTTATTTTAGTTTTTATTTGTATGGATCAGGGACAGACAGTAGGCTGACAGGAAACGGGGAGAGAGATGGGGGGGAAGACATGCAGTAAAGGCCGTCGGGAACGGGAGTCGAACCCGCGGCACACTGCCAGACTGGATTACCACCAGCCAAGGTGCCTGGACCACTGAGCCATGGCCCAGGCCAATTGAGGGTATTTAAACACTGAGTTATACTTCGATACGCACCGCTTAGTGGTGCACCAAAGATAGCACCAGAAATAGCAGCTCGACAAGCTCACAACGCTTGCACAACAGATCTTGCATTTTAGGTGTGCGATTCGTGCGAACCAGGTTCGTAGTCCATGCATAAACAAGGCATTAGTCACCACCACCATCTCCTTCTGAACACACACCCAGTGCACTCACACCCTTCCATGTGCTTATCTGTGCTCACCATTAGTTCCGGATAGGTGTTCTTGATCAGGTAGTATCTGTGCTCACCATTAGTTCAGGATAGGTGTTCTTGATCAGGTAGTACATCTTCCTGTGTGACCGGAGGTCCCCCAGCGTTAGAGCCTCGTTGGCTCCCTCTTTGGTCTTACCCTTGGACCTCTCCGCCAGCGCGTTCTCGTCACGGACCTTCTTCACCTGGGGAACACAACGCAACGCCCCATTTTCTACTGTGTCACATCATGGGAGTGGCATGGAAAAAATGCAACGATAGCTGACATACAATTGATTGTATAATTGTACAGTACATCAGGTTTAAAGTGGCTCAGTCCATCTGTGCTTTTTATAAATATTTAACCAATGAAAAGCTAATAAGAGAGCTTGTCACAACATACTAGTACGTTTGGGTTTTGGAGCTTTCTGCCCGACTTAAACGATAAACAATCGCATAGCAGAGGTTGGTTTAGAGACGGGCACCGATAACCAAAACGCTGCTGTGACGACCACCGAGGACATGGGCTGTGTGTAGCGCCTTTATTTTTTTTAAAGTGTGTTAAAATGACACAGCAGGAAATATATTTGGCTGATTTGCATCAGCAAAACAACAAAGTAAGCATTTCCTGGAATTCCTAACAAGTTCAACTTGTTGAGAATTAACTTGTTGAAAATTCCTTGTTTACCAGTTGAGTGTGCATGCACCACTGATGTGCCTAGTGTACACTACCAACCATGCGTTGCTAACGCAGGGGTCTTCAACACGGGGTCCGAGACGCTAGTATGGCATCCTCAGCGGGTTTGAGTAAATGGTGACGCAGCACATTTTGGGGGTCATCTAGGGGGTCTTGCTATGAAAAACGCTGAAGACGCCGGCTTGCTCTAATGAACAAAATGAACATTTAATTTCACCTCGATGCCGCCTTGTACTGCAGCCTCCACCGACAGAGCCAGCAGGTCCCTCAGATCCACTGGTTTCCTTTGTCTGGACGGACGGACGGACAGAGAGACAGAGACAGAGAGAGAGAGAGAGAGAGAGAGAGAGAGAGAGACGGGTGGAAGGCAGACAGTAGGATGCAGGGGGAAGTTAAAAAAAAAGCACATTAACCAAACCATTCCATCAACGATAAAAAGCCATTATAATAATCAGAGAGGAGACAAGGAGAGGGAGGAGGTGGGAAGAGATGGATAGAGAGGCAGGAGAGAGAGAGAGAGAGAGAGAGAGAGAGAGAGAGAGAGAGAGAGAGAGAGAGAGAGAGAGAGAGACAGACATGGTGTAATGGCTAATGATGAAGAGAGAAAGCAAGGGAAGGGTGAAATTGGTGAATATGAGGAAGAGATTGATTTAATTGTGATGAGAAGTTCTTAATGCATTCACCATTAAGAACCACATAGAAATTAATGGAGGCAGAGAAGAGAAGTCGAGAGAAAAGGAGGACAGCACAGGATGCAATGGAGGAACGTGACAGTGACAGGAGTGTAGAAAATAATTAAATATGGGTAGGTAGATGGAAGGAAAAGACAGAGATAAGACAGCGAAAATGTAAAAAACTTTAAGCCTGAGTCATATTTTGCAGGCGCGTGACGCATGGTGAGTTTGCAGATCGGTTATGCGATCAAGTATGAACTGATGAACTGATGTACACTTATGTACTGAAGGGTACAGGTCAGGGCACTTGTTGGCTGCTTCAAATTAGGGAAAAAAAACAGGAACTTTTGATGATATGTTAAGACAGAAAGGACCACAATGCAAACAAGCCCCTGGGGGCGTTTATCCTTTTAAGTATAACCTTTGACCGTAACGCCTGTGCTGATAACTATCTTGTTTGGGGTTTTTTTTAAAGAAAGAAAAATAATTCATCCTAATAAACCATTGAATGTTAAAACCGTTGGTGCAATATTATTTTTAATTAAATGTTGCACCAACGCATTTAGTTTTAACATTCACTTAGTTTTAACATTCACTTAACAGACATGTTGGCTATGATGATATGCCAGCATGTAACAATAAAGAGTATATTCAAACCTTGCATATTTTTCTTCAGTCAGTGATATAAATCGTTAAAACATTTGACAAATCTTAGCAAACAAATTTCTGAAAAGACCCTGTTAGCTTAACATTATCGTTTGCAGTACAGCACAGTGGGCCTACATGTACATAAGGCCTAGTAGTATTTTGAATGTTCCGTCTTTGCATACAGTTTATCATGCACCCTCTGTTGCTTGATTATGGTGACTGGCAGTTGTTTTGGCACACGTGCAGTGGTGGTGGTGGTGGTGGAGACCATAGATCAGAGTCACTCACAGTGCAGATAAGATACTATAGTGTCATGTGTCAATATGCTAAATGCTCTCTCTCTCTCTCTCTCTCTCTCTGAAAATACCTGTTCTACGACGAGTTGAGCTTGTAGATCTGCTATCTTCAAAAGATTATGCATTTTGAAAACTGTCTGTAAGTTGCAAATTGCGGCTATAGTCTGTATCCATGTGTTACTCTGAGATGGTGTGAAGATCATTTGGCAAACACTCAATAGTTAAATTATTAGCATAGGATTGTATTTGATATCCCCCTCTCTCTCTCTCTCTCTCTCAATATGAGAGTCATATTGAACAGTCAGATAACCGACTACTACTGTCTACTCTACTGTACTGACCTGAAAGCTGCCAGGCGGTTGGAGATGACCCCGGCGTACAGGTGGTAGATGACGCCGAACCCCAGCAGGCAGAACACGGCCACGCCGAGCGGCGACAGGCGGATCCCCATGGGAGCCATGCCGCCCATGGACGGAATGATCAGACCAGATCACAGCACAGCACTTCAAACGGATCTATTATACACACACACACACACACACACGCACACAACTTAATGTGTACAAAACCTCCTGGGCTGCCAATGAATCAACCAGCTGCGGGTGTGTGTGTGACTGTGTTGTTGTCCAGACAGACAGCCCCGCCGATCTGCCGTCCGTGTTGTCAACGCAAGCTAATATTATTAGCCAGATGTATGTGCTTAATGGCAGCAACCGACATGTTATAAATGTCAACTTTGCGGCCAAAAAGGGCGACACGTCAGACTCTTCGCTCGTTGGGACTTCAGTGCGTTATATAATGAAGATTGGACGTTGAATAGTCCCAGTCGTCCATGCAAAGCAAACCATCATGTCATCACCATCATCATCACAACAGAACTACCTCTGTTCTGCCTGTGTCTGCTTCCTCTCTACGTACACACACTGGGAGGAGCCTGTCCAGTTCTCTACCGGGTTGTCTTAATCGTGACGTCATCATATGGGCTGTGGCTCTGGTGACTACAATAGTATGTGTGTAACTAATCATGTAATGTATGTGTGGTACTAGTGTACAGTTTGTACGCATTATAATTTATAATGTTGTACACCAGTGGTTCCCAAACCTTTTCATGTCAGTCAAGGACCCACACATTGACACTAATTAGCCCGCAGACAGACCCCCATTTGAAAAGACATGCCATGGGATAAGAGAAGATGAATTTATGGCTCTAGCAGTGATTCTCAACCAGTATAATTTCAAGGACCCCCAGTTTTACATGCATTTTCAGGCTACGGACCCCCATTTACTGGCTTTTCTATTCTATCTCTGGGACCCCAATTTATATTGTAAAAACCAATGTTAATTTAACTCTGGGAGTGTACAAATGCAACCAAATGGACCCGTTTGGTTCCAATTGTACTCTCAGAGTACAAGTGGTTCATTATGGCGATACGATACTGTGCAGGGTTTTTTAAGGGAAATATTTAGTATCGTGGATATAAATAAGTAAACTGATGATCTGGCAAATAGATTGTAAACATTGTATTTGAACACGTGGACAAACCCACGCCTTGACATGAACACAGAGAATACACACATTTATCGATAGACCAATTGTACTGTAGCTATATGGAATGGAAAAGTAATTAAACCCATCTTTTTATTTTTCTTCTTAAAATTGCTAAATACAATGCACAAGTACTTAGCATTGATTATTTACATTGCAAAACGATTTGATACCGATTGTTGTGGCTCTTTGTTGGTTCCAAACATTTCTACCTTATATCCAACAAACCCACTGATACAAAGTAAAACAATACGGTATTTGCCGTTTACATTTCGATAGAAAACCATGCATGAATAAGTGAGCATGATATGCGCGCGCACACACACACACACACACACACACACACACACACACACACACACACACACACACACACACACACACACACGCAAATGCATTATCAATAGTATTAATACATTTATTTATTTAAAGGACAGCTGTAGTTTAGCAGTTCATACCGAACATCCATGATGGTCAAAGGCTAGCATGAGAAAAAAAAAAAACACGTTTCCTACGACACGAGGAAAGAGTTGTACCACGATTAGATCCTTGAAAGGCTCCAACGTCACAGACGGGATCCTAAAGAAAGTGGCTCATGAATGGCAAAATAACACCATAAACAGCCAATCTACAAAGCTCACAATGCGTCACATTGTGAGCTTGTAGTTGTAGATTGGGTGTTTTGTTTGGGATAACGCAGGCTTTATTGATGATGAAAGGCAGGTAGCCGGTGTACTGTCAGCTCTCCGTCAGTATAGCAGAGCTGCTCAGCCGTAGAGGTCGTGCAGGCGCAGCAGAAACTGCCCAAGCCCACGGTACTCTTCTGCTCAGTGCCTCTTCTCCGACATCCAGACTCGTGCCATCACTCTCCCGTTCACTTCACTTCCTCTCCCCCTCCTCCTCCTCCTCCTCCTCCTCCTCCTCCTCCTTCGTTCCTGGCTGCCGGCCGGGTGACAGAGATGTGATAAGGTCTCAGGTCCTCCTGCGATCAATTTTGACAGGACATTTTTTATTTTAGTCATAGTCTTTTGAATACAACTTAATTCAGTTTTAGTCATACATTTGTCATCTGAAATGTTTTAGTGTTAGTCTCTAGTCTGTAGTCTCTAGTAAATGTCATGCTATTTTAGTCGACTAAAATGTATTTTGGCGGACCTTGATGTCGTCATAATGGCTGATTTTACACTTGGTTGCATGCTGAAAATAGTGGATCTACAAGCTCACAACACAATGTGAAGAGAAAAAAAAAAATTCGTTTTGTCGACGAACATTTTTCATCACAGTCTTAGTCAACAAAACCAACACTACCTGCGACACGTAGTCGGGGGCCTGGCTCATGAGGTCGTGACCCCGGGAGGACTTGGGGAAGGCGATGACATCTCGGATGCTGGGGGCCCCCACCAGGATGGAAACCAGGCGGTCAAGGCCTTAAAATGGAGGGTTGACAGTCCATTACATGCATGCATGCAGTTAAGATAAGATACAATTTGTTATTGATATATTTGCTGTAAGGCCGAAATCTCGTATGTTCAAACTGTTATTTTTCAGGATATGGAAAAAACCTTATGCCTACCGAGAGCAATTCCTCCATGTGGGGGCGCCCCTGAGCCAAGAGCTTCTAGTAAGTGTGAGAGGAGAGAGGGGTCCTCCTGCAAAACAAGCACACAAAAGTGTCACATTAGCTTTCACTGGCATTCGAACAATTCAGAAATATCTTAATGATTGTTTTAGGTCAATGTGGGCTATATAATATGCACACAGAATACTGTAACTCTTCCTACTTTCGGACCACTTCCCTACTTCCTTCACAGGTGTTAATTAACCCATTCTGAACGGGAACCCATTTTGGTGTTAGCATCATGTTATGCTTTAGCTATTGAAAAATAGCAGATCTACAAGCTCATAGCGCGCCACCGAGTGGCGCGCTTACGAGCTTGTAGGTCTGCTATTTTTTGAAAAATCGAAGAACGACTGACATTTTTAGAATCTGATCTCAGGTCAGAATGGGTTAATCAGATCAGTGTGTGTCCAGTGGAAAGCTCGTATGAATCTGATCTCAGGTCAGAATGGGTTAATGCTCTTTTCCATTAATTGTGCAGTGGTTCTCAAACATTAAATGTCAAGGACCCCCCTAACACTGAGAGTTAAGGCTCATTCATAGTCTGGATTTTCGGTGGTGAGGTGACCACCGCTCCGGTGGTGAGGTGACCACCGCTCCGGTGGTGAGGTGACCACCGCTCCGGTGGTGAGGTGACCACCGCTCCGGTGGTGAGGTGACCACCGGAGCTGAAATAACCTTGAGCGGTGGTGAGTAAAAACAGAGAGAAGGGCTGGGGCGGAGTTTTTGGTTCTTAGTCCATGAGCCAGAGCTCCAAAATTGGAACATTAATTATAAACTGAGTGTAGCAAAACCACACCTATTAGATTGTTATCACCGTCACACTTCCCCAAATTGAGTACTTACACGAAGAGAATGATTTATTTATGTAAATGAGGCATTATGTAGAACAATATGCAAAATAATATGAAAAAGCTACTACTGTGGAAGGGTTATCGTGTATTAATTTATGTGTATTGATCCTATAAACAATTTAATATACAGTAGGTCTAGTTTTTCCCACCAATTTTGGAGCTCTGGCTCATGGACCAAGAACCAAGAAGAACTGAACCGGTTCCCATTGGGAACAAACCGGTCTTTGAGACCCACTGGGGTAGCAGAGTACTGTTTCCAGTGAGCCAACATGCACAATAGCAGCACCCCGACTCTGTTTGACAGAGCCTTCGTTAGTGTCATTGGCAACACCTGTGAAAGAAGTAGGGAAGGGGCCCCAAGTTCTTTCCAAAAGCGTGTACATCACAGAGCCATTTAGAATTCTTTTCGCTGACCTTGAGGATGTCCTGGAGGACGTAGAGCTGTTCGGAGGCCTTGTGGATGCGGATAGACCCTCCTCCGACCTCACAGCCATTCAACACCAGGTCGTAGTGCTGGCCACGCACCTGGACATGAGCACGCACACGCACGCACGCACGCACGCACGCACACACACACACACACACACACACACACACACACACACACACACACACACACACACACACACACACACACACACACACACACACACACACACACACACACACACACACACACACACACACACACACACACACACACACACACACACACACACACACACACACACACACACACACACACACACACACACACACACACACACACACACACACACACACTATTTCCGTTTCACGAAAGAAAAATAAATACATTACATTTTTTATTTCCTTTTCTAAGCAACAAGCTATATATGCTTAGATGTTTTCTATTTATATTAGGATAAATCTGCGCGACTGTAAAGACGGAATCAATTAATCTATAATAATCTCTCCAAAGATGAATATTGAATCATGTAATATATATGCAACAGGAGAAAACTAAAGTGAACTTGTAATTTAGATCACAAAGGGGAAATAAAATAAAAAGTTTAATAAAACATTTTGGACAATTTGTGAAAACGTTTCACGTTTTCTGAAATGTTGCCCAAAACTGGGACACCAGGGTCAATGTGGGCAGAAAGCACCACAGTAAATACAAGCTCTCCTGTACATAGTGTAGCAGTGGGCATGGTTTTGTGGTTCCACTGAAACTGTTCACTGCCTGTCATGTCTCCTCCCCCCCGTGGCATAGTCATCATCAGATGTTCATAGATTTCAGGAAAAAGAAATCGTGTCCCCTCCCCCCCCTCTTCATCAATGGGGAAGAGGTGGATAGAGTTTCCTCCTTCCGGTTCCTAGGGACCACCATCCATGAGTCCTTATCATGGGATCTTAACACCAGTCTCATAATAGGTAAATCACACCAGCGTCTCTATTTGCTGCGGCAGCTTAAGAAGTTCAAAGTCAGCCAAGCAGCCATGACTCACTTCTATAGGGCCACTATTGAAAGTGTTCTCACCTTCTCCATGCTTGTCTGGTTTGGTCACACAACCTCTCAAGACAAATCAAAGCTGGAAAGAGTAGTACGTCGCGCATCAAAAAACATAGGATGCAGCCTCCCTACACTTTCCTCACTCTATTCCACCAGAATAATTAGGAAGGCAAATAAAATCATTGCAGACAACTCCCATCCTGCACATCACCTCTTCAATCTCCTCCCATCAGGCAGGAGATATAGAAGTATCCAGAGCTCCACATGTCGCTTCAGGGATAGCACTTACCCAGTAGCCATTAGACATCTGAACTCCTAGTACAGTATATGCATATAGCACTTTAAAAAAAACTGAATGTAATTTCATATGCTGCTGGTTTCTGTATTGTACTGTCCTTCTTGTTTGTGTATATGTTTGAGTATGAACCAAGACAAATTCCTATCAACTTGTTGACATGGCAAATAAATTATTGAATCTTGAATCTTGAATCTTGAATCATTTTTCGACCGCGGTCGAGATCATGGATTTCACAATGCCACGCCAGACTTCCCGGTCCTTCATTACCATCCCCAGTTCCTGCTTACTGATGCATGTGTCCCTATAGCGATGACATCAGGGTACGACAATTTTATACCTCTGGTCTGCTTTGAGGCAGGACTCCAGAGAAGAAGGGAAGATATAACCTCATTGTCAGCTCTGTAGCAGACAGTGGCCGGCAAACTGTGTTCTTCTGAATTGGACTAGTGAAGAAACACGGGGAAGGTTGCCGTATATTAGATCAGTCGATGGGTGGACTAGTGAAGAAACACGGGGAAGGTTGCCGTATATTAGATCAGTCGATGGGTGGCTCTTCCAAGACAGATTTTGCGCTCTCATTAGAAGGCGGGTGTAAGTGCCATCCAACCGTTTCTCTTGTTTCTTTGAAAGTGTCCATGTCTCGGAGCCATAGAGTAGAATTGGCTAAACGGTCGTCCTAAATATTTTTACTTTTAACATTACTTACTTACTAAGCTGGGATGACCAGATCTCATGCATGTCATATTGCAGGCCGACCAGGCCATACCCTTCCTATAGTTTGAAAGTCCTTTTGGGAAGAAGATATATATGAACCCAAATACATGTACCGGTAGTCATCAACCTGTTTCAGAGGAGTGTTGTTAAGTGTTTTTATAATGTGGCATAGTGGCATACGCCCAAGTTCATAGTCACGCTGGAATGATAAATGCCGAAAGTCTCAGTGATGCGTACGGGCGTGCACCGCATTGATGAACGAGGGCCTAAAGGTGGTTTGCACACTGGGTGCGTTTTTCAGGAAAACCCGATGGAGAAACGCAGCTAAAAATCAGAAGAACGCGCTCAGTGTGTGGGGACCCTAAGTGTGCGTCGTCACCTTGCGCGGCTGCGTGTAGAGTAGCGCTGCGTCATCGGGGACCGGAGCGGTGAACGGGTGGTGGGCCGACTCCAGCCGCTCCGGCTCCTCCTCTTTGGGCAGGAACAGCGGGAAGTCCACCACCCACAGGAAGTGGAACGACGCGGGGTCCCGGACCGGAACGCCGCCCGACTCCAGGAGCTCCGCGCACTGCAGGCGCAGCTTGCCCAACAATGGCCGCTGCGTGGGAGCAGAAAGGGTGAGGTGAGGGGGAAGAGGAACAGGAGGGAGGAGGAACATTCATAGAGGGAAGAGGAGAACCATCTTACTCCCCTGTTCTACTGTTAACCCATCAAGTTTCTATGTCAGTCGTTTTTCGATTTTTTCTAAAATAGCAGACCTACAAGCTCATAGCGCTCCACTCGGTGGCGCGCTATGAGTTTGTAGATCTGCTATTTTTCAATAGCTAAAGCATAACATAGTTCGAACACCAAAAAGGGTTCTCGCCCAAAATGGGTTAATAATAGTGTCAGCTACTGTAGGATAAAGGGGAGATTAATGTCTCTTTTCGACTACAAACTAATGTATATGTATTTCATGGGTTCTGGATTTGTTTCCATGGTTTCAGATAATGGTTCTCAGAACCTGCCCAGCTCAGGAGCTACAGTAGTGCTAACTGCTAACCCATTCTGGGAACCCGGAACTCAGATCTTGTGCTTCCAATTTTTAAATGGTGTCTTACTAATATTCAGTCTTGCATACCGGAAAATAGCCCATGCATACCACAGTGTCCACTCCAGTGTACATACCACAGTGTCCACTCCAGTGTACATACCACAGTGTCCACTCCAGTGTACATACCACAGTGTCCAGTGTACTGGCTGATATTAGCAGCAGGTCCCCTGGTTTGGCTCCAGTGCTTGTTAGCAGATTCTCTGTGGCTGTGATGGACAGCAGCTTACTGAGGGCAGACTTCAGTGTCCCGTCTGTCTTCACCAACACTGTGCTCAACTCCTACACACACACACACACACACACACACACACACACACACACACACACACACACACACACACACACACACACACACACACACACACACACACGCACAGATATAATGTGGTAGAGTAAGTATCCAACGATAGACATTATTAACCTTTCTAAACAAAATATGTTGTATATTTATGGAACATAGCCTACTGTGAAGCTGAAGTTAACCTAACGTTGCTACTACAGGGAAAACATGCACATATGATTCTTTTTTGATAAAGAGATGTGAGATGTGACAATAACGTAGGACCTTGAACCTACCTGACCAAACTGAGTCTTAGCCACTTGCTTCAGCATCTCCAGATCTTTGCCTTTGAAATGTTTCTGGAAGTGAAACAGAAGAGACACCATTTAGCATATTAGTCCTTTTTTATCTCATAATAACGTTCTCGTTAAAACATCCGACTATAATATATAGATGGCTGTTTTCGATGTGGCACCCGCATCGAGGCACACATACCAGTAAGACGCCTGAGGGCGAGAAGCGACCTCGCCCTGAAGGGTGAGGTCGTGTGCACTGGCCATATATGGAGTGTATCTTGAGTGTACAGGGTGGGATGAGGTCAGATCAAGTTATGGAATGTCAGCTCCATATATGGAGCTCTGAGGGTGGCAGCAGGGGGCAGTGTATTTAATGTACAGGGCCCAGGTAGGGCCTTAATTTTCGTCGCTTTGGCATGGGATGAACTTTGACCAATAAATTACAATGACCTGGGCACCATATATGGGGGCTGATGTCACTATGACCTGGGCACCTGAGCTCGTCTAGGGTGACCAGGGGGCTGATGTCACGATAATCCGGAAGCTTGACTGGGGTGAGTGATGGGGATTTGAGTTAGGAGACGTCACAGAGTGACGTGGATTGTGGGTTAGGTGTCAAAAACCCAAGGTTTCGTAGTTAACTGTGACCTCTGGTCGCAAGCAATTATGACAGCACTATTATATTGCTATCATTATGGCTGAACAGCGTTCATGTAACTATCTAATGCAGTGGTTTTCAACCAGTGGTCCGGGGACCACTAGTGGTCCTTGAAGGGGATCCAGGTGGTCCCCAGCTGAATGATGGAGTTGGTAACCAAATGGACCCTTTGGATCTTTATCACTTGAGAGAGTAAAATGAAACCAAATGGACCCCTCAACAGTTACATTATTGTTAAACATCTGCGTTACTTTAATTTAGGCTACAAGAAGTCTACACAATGCAACGTTTGTTTGCCTGTTATCTCTCCTAATGTGGTACCATTAGGAGAGATAACAGGCAAACAAACATTGAATCATTAAATCAGTACAGCATGGAATTCTGGACAAAATATTCTTTAGTTTTGGGTCAGAGAGGCTAAATGTCATCAAATGGTGGTCTGAGGCTCAAATACCCAATAAATAATGGGCTTTGATATGAAAAGGGTTGAGAACCACTGATCTAATGCATTGCAGACCAACAGTGTTCAATGTTACAGGACATGTCTCTACCGTACCCATCCATCAGGGACACGGATGGCCTGGATGGAGCCTCCTGGTTGGCTGAGAGACGATTTGAGGAACTCTATCTCTGTGCTCTGGAACACATGGCTGATGTCCACCAGCTGCATGGACAGAGAGAGAGAGAGAGAGAGAGAGAGAGAGAGACAGAGAGAGAGAGAGAGAGAGAGAGACAGAGACAGAGAGAGAGAGAGAGAGAGAGAGACACAGAGAGACAGAGAGAGAGACAGACAGAGAGAGGCAGAGGGACATACAGAAAATAATATAAACATGGAGTCATAGTAATGTGTATGAATGTTGGCTATTGGCTCCCATGAAGTCATGGCCTCCCATGACTAAACCACATGCACCCTAGCATGCGTATTCTTGGAATGCAATGTATTTCTCTCTCTCTGATAAACGTGCGCGCGCGCACGCACGCACACACCTTCATGTCGAATCTCGTGTCAGGCTTGTCCACGCCATAGTCCCTCATGGCCGCTTCATACGTCATGGTCTGGAAGGGAGTGCTGAGGGGGTGTTTGTCTGAAGGCCAGGAGGACTGCAACAGGCCCTCCACCAGGGTCATGATATCCGACTGCTTCACAAATGACATCTCTATGTCCACCTGTGTGAACTCTGGCTGTCTGTCCGGCTTGGAACCCTCATCTCGATAACACCGAGCCAACTGGAAGTACCTGTCCATCCCACCCACCATGAGCAGCTGTTTAAACTGCTGCGGGCTCTGTGGCAGTGAGTAGAACCGACCAGGCTCTCTGGACGGAACCACAAATTCCTTGGCTCCCCCTGGCGTCCTTTTGAACAAGGTAGGAGTTTCCACTTCCACGAAACCATGTGTATTGCAAAGGTATTCCCTCATCTTCATCACCAGCTGAGACCTGAGTCTGAGGTTGTACTGCATCTGGGAGGAGCGCAGGTCCAGGTAACGATACTGCATCCGCAAAGACTCCGATTTTTTGACTTTGTCTTTGATTTCAAAAGGCAGCGGAATGCAGACATTAAGAACCTCCACACTGTCAGCCCGAACTTCAATTGCTCCTGTAGGCATCCCCTCATTTTCCTGTCCGTCCGGTCTCCGTCTGACTGTCCCTGTAACCTTGACCACAGACTCCAACGTGAGGTTACACAGTGTGGCTTTCACCTCGGTCTGGAGAGGAAAACAAAACGAGATGCACACACACACACACCGACTGGATAAAAAACAAACTGTACATGAGTGTTGTTTTAGTTGTTTTCAACCAGTGGTCCGGTGACCACCAGAGGTCCCCAGCAATATGATGGAGAGTTGGTACCCAAAATGCAACCTAATAGATCATTAACTCTTGAGTGTAAAATGAAACCAAATGGACCCATAAGGTTCCATTTTGCGCTTTCAAGAGTTACATTATTGTTAAACATCGGCATTACTCAATTTACAAGAAGTCTACACAATGAGAATGTAGAAGAGTTGTTATTTGTATTAGCGTTAGCCTGTTATCACTCCTAATGGTACATCAATACAGCATGGAATTGTGGACACAATCTTAACGCCAACACAATTTTCGAAGTTTTGGGTCTGATATGATATGTCTCATCAAATGGGGGTCCGTGGCTCAAATGCCAAATAAAGAATGGGCCTTGTCGCCTTTATATGAAAGGTTGTTTAAGTTGACAAAAACAATGTTTGATAGGCCAAGTCCTAATATGGGATTTATGAAACAGCGCGAAAGCAACTCCTACTAGCGTTGTGTTTCATAAACAATTATGACAATATGATGTTTTGCTAGCCATACGACCAACCAGTCGATCTTCCATACCAGCTGCTATGGAATATGGAATCCAACTGACTGAAATCAGACGTGGCGGCTGAAAACATTGATCCATGTGTCAACCATGTTGGGTTTAAAGATGATTCAAAATATAGATCATTTATGGTGATTGCATAGTGTTGTGTTTCAATGTCTTCACAGCACACTTACCTCGTCCTGTGGAATGAGAACCTGTGTCAAGCCACTGAAATCGCGCAGGATGACAAACAGGTCATGTCTGGTTGAGACAAAAAAAAAGTGAATTGTTAAAAATACAAATAATAATGAACCGGCTACTGCCTGGACAACCACAAAGGGAAATCACCAAGCGAATGTCCTTCCTCTTTTTGATTTGAAAATGCATAGAAAATAGAGTAGTATTCTCTGCAATACTTGAATACCTGAGGTACTGGACCCAGCCACACAGGACGACAGTTTCTCCTAAATGTTCCGGTCTGAGTTCCCCACAGAGGTGAGTCCTCGATGACAGACTACTGGGACCTGGACATACAATATGTAGGTATATTTAGATGACAGACTACTGGGACCTGGACATACAATATGTAGGTATATTTAGATGACAGACTACTGGGACCTGGACATACAATATGTAGGTATATTTAGATGACAGACTACTGGGACCTGGACATACAATATGTAGGTATATTTAGATGACAGACTACTGGGACCTGGACATACAATATGTAGGTATATTTATTTACACAACTTAAATAGTAGTCTTTGACACTATACCAAAATGAGACACCGACCACTGTGGTTAAAAATAGTCAACAAAAAAAAAAGCACAAAAAGTACTCTATTTGCACAGCTCAAATCCTCAATGCGAAGTAGTAGTATTACTCAAGTTAATTTTGAACTCCTGACTTTTTCTTGTAACAGAGTTTTTGTACATTTTTTTATACATGTTTTAAGTAAGAAATCAATGTAGGCTACTTTTCCACCCACCACTGTCACTTTTAGTAGTGGGTGGGACTCAGGTAGTAGCAGCAGAAGTACAAACGTAAGGAGTTACACTCTCCACTCCCCAGACAGCTACATTAACAGTCAGTCTGTATACTGTACAATACCTGTAAACGAGGACGCAAACCGCTTGTTTGTCCTGATGTTTGTCTCACTCGTCTCAACCAGCAGACTTCGCCTGACAGCCGACACGCAACAGCATCGTGGGTGTGTGCGCGCGTGCACTCTACACGCCGCCGCGCGCACGGCTCTGTGCAGCAGCAGCAGGGCTCTGGTAGTCATCATGGTCAGTCAGACAGTCAGTCAACCAGCCAGGAAGGAACTACCATGTAACCTTCATAATAAATAACAACCACACGTACACACATATATAGCTGAATTAAGCTTAATGTTTCCCGGCAAGTCAGTCCATGTGGTAGAGCTTTGTATAATGTCATTAGAGTCGTTTCATACCGCACAACTCAATCAATGGAGGCTAACAAGGAGGCTAACATCAGTTGCATCTTAACGCACATTAGACTAGTGTAAAAAGATCTCGCATGGACTACAGTGGTGCTTGTTTATTCGATGCTTTATTGGCGGTTGGCAAACCGGTTTAGAGGTTTATTACCGCCACCGTCTGGATTGGAGTAGAGTGAGTGTGGATGATGTCGGTAACCACTAACCTGCAGGCTTTTCAGTATGTTAAAGGAGCTATAACATAAAATTCAACTTTTTCAATTTCTTTTGTATTTTTAGGGCTCCCATATGTGTTTTCTATCCCCACAAATAACCAATTTTGAACAATCAGGCTTTCATATCATATCAGGTGCTTTAATAGAAATTGCTCTCAGGAACAGCTCAACTGATTTTGGTCTCATCGAGTCATCGTGATGTCATCAATGTCACCCTACTTAGTATAAATCCTCCTTCTTCAGTCTTCAGTTCCAAATTTGCATTTCCACTTTGTTTACAATGTCCACCATTGTTGATTTTCCAAGCTGGCATGGAATGGAAACAAGCCTAGTTTTATCTAGCATCAGTATTATAATGACTGAATTATTAAATAATCTGCATATCAGCACCCCCACCAACTCAGGACATTGTGGTACTGCAGCTAAAACTGCTTTCAAAGTCCAGAAAGAAATGGCCTGGTTATATCAAAGTGGTGATTGAGGCTCAAACCATTAGAAATAAGTTTGATGGACATAGACAATATGATATTAAATATTAAAAGCAGTTTTAAAATGCATGTTATTTGCGCTTTAAAGGTATTGAAGGTAGATTCTGCATGGGGAATTGAGATCGGTGGAGATTCCTGATTGGGCTTTTTTTTTTATCTCTAGAGAAGAGCTGATCCTTTTATACAATAGCCTGCCCTACTGTCGTCGATGTCAGAGTGATGTCAGAGTGATGTCAGAGTGATGTCAGAGATGCAGTGGTGAAAAGTAACTTTACGTGAGTATTTCCAATTTACAATATTTTACTTGTACTACTACATCTTAGAGACAAATAAGCCTATTGTACGTGTACTTATACTTGTAGTTATAGTTACTTGATTAATTTACAATACATTAACCACATCGGGCCATTTGAAAATACATGGACATTATGACTGGACATGGTGGTGAGGTGACCACTGATAATGCTTGCTTCGGCTAGGTGGAGTCTGAGGGCAGAGGGCTCCATTTTCGTCACCACTAAACTACTATTAATTTTAGTCGGACATTCAATATTTAGTCAAACAAAATGTAACACAACAAAAGTGGAGCTACAGTAAAATAAAATGTCTGTTGTCAGTGTTGTGGAACATTCGGTTGTTGTGGCATTCCAAATACTTCTGTTTCCATATCCATAGTGAGTTCATGTGTCAGTTTCATCACGTGTATTTAGTCACTGATTCACTCTGGGGAATATTGAAGTAATATTGCAATATTCCCCAGAGATTCTCTGCCTTTTTTTCTTTTTTTTTTTTTACTAATTTGCAAAACATTTTTGAATAGTTAAAATGGCAAGTCTACAAACTCACAACGTGTCAATAGATTGGCTAGTTGAACTATTAAAAATGTTTTTTGAATAATTTTGAAATGACACATGAACTCACTATGGATATATGGAAACAAAAGTATTTGGAATGCCACAACAACAGACTTTTTATTTTACAGTAGCTCCACTTTTGTTGTTACATTTTGTTTGACTAAATATTTAATGTCCGACTCAAATTAATAGTAGTTCTGAATATGGATGGAAAATGTACCACATCATCTCCCACAATGTAACTCTCAGAGTGTATAATTTACTGTTTACAGAAGTTTGATGAATTACTGTACACCACATCCACTTTGAGAAGCCATTGATTGACGTGCTTAGAGTCTATGAATATCTAATATGGCCTATCTATCTATTTGTCTATATATTTATTATCTGCTGGTTTTAAGCAACACAATAGAACGGTACCTCCCCTCCCTGGCCACAGGGTGGCGCTGTGGAGCTGAATTTCGGAGTGAGTGAGGCAAACACATAATTTGCATATTGATAAAATATTTGAATCCGTTTTTCTCTCATTGCAGTTTTTGACAAAGTTATTATTTCTGATTAAATTACAGACAACACCAAAAGCATCCATCCTTCCCCCAAACAAATATAGGCTACAAACCTTATTGTTAATGACTTAAGTTTAATTCACATTTGAATATGTCATAGTATGCATATTGATATTTGATAAATGATGTTGTATTTAAAGCAGCACTATGTCACTTTTTTTTAAATAATAAAATCTAATGTTGAATCTTGTAGCCTATAATACATTCAATTGGGGTGGTTATATTTTGTCCCCCTGCTCTTCTAACACATTTGGGGGGCGGCAGTGGCTCAGGGGTAGAGTGCCTGGATGGGAACCGCAAGGTTGCCAGTTCAAACCCGGGCTCCCCCAGAGTTACTGTCGAAGTGTCCTTGAGCAAGACACTGAACCCCTAATTGCTCCCGATGTGCTAGTTGGTGCCTTGCATGGTTTCCGCTGCCATCGGTGTATGAATGGGTGAATGTAATGCACAATCTATGTAAAGCGCCTTGGATAAAGGCGCTATATAAATGCACCATTTACCATTTACCATTTTATTTAGATAGTGATTCGTGTCTGAGGTCATGTCTCACCTAGGCACAGGATATGACAAAACAAAGGTTTATCCCCTGAGCAAGCAGGCAGATTATATTAGCTCAATGGTGAACATGTTAGCACGTGCTCATGAAACGGGGTTCGAATGTGGGGGGGGGGAAAGAGGAAAGTTACAGTGAGATTTAAAAGTCATGCGGTTTTATGTTCTGCTCTGCAAAAGACTTACATTGTTTATGGTTAGTGCAAATGCCCTGGCTGCAGGTTGACCACATTTGAACCCTGTGCGACGGCGAAGAGAAGAGAAAACTCACTATGCAACAATTTGTTATTTTACGCTTCCATGTACAGTAGGTAGGTGTGTAACAGGCTACATTTGTATCTTTACATCTCTGTTGGGCGTTTGGGCCTATATATAGCTTGTTGTGTCAGGAAATTGCAAACAAAGAATATAAGTTAAATAAAACGTCCTGTCCTTTTTGCCCTTCTCTTGTCGTGTACCTGTATACTAGTATGCTTGTATATATGCACCTCGTTCTACACCCCAGACAAGAGAGTCTAGACTACAAATCATTACTTTCTCTGGATCCGTTTGTTTCATGAAAAGAACAGGTTGCCAGGACAATGTCAACAAGGTCATTAAGCCTATATATAGAAGGTCATCTCACACGTTGCACTCATTACTTATTGCAGGACAATACGTAGACTTGCTAGATTTGAATTCACATAGTGAATTTCCAGACAGAAGTCCAACATGCACTTTATGAATCACAGGATGCAACAAACAAAGACATCACAGTACACGTGTGTGCGTGTGTGTGTGTGTGTGTGTGTGTGTGTGTGTGTGTGCGTGACACTGTGACAGACTGACAGTGACACCCTCGGGCCAGTTCAATGATTGACAGAGACAGCCCACAGTAGCAGCTGAGTCTAAACACAGAGGTACAGAGGTGACTACTAATAATATACACATGGAGATATGTGACATTCACATTTAATACTGGTAGATTATACTAGTAGTAGTTCACTCTGCATTCTGATTTCTGTCACTGTTAACAAACAAACACTGATACATCCATTTGCTGTAGCAGCAGGATTGAATGCCCCCAGAAGCTTTCCCATATTCACTGTGCCTTCAGTGCCATTGGCTCCGCTCTGCTTTGAACCTTGACCTTCTCTGTGGGAGCAATGTGACACCTCTGAGGCCCAGGGGACACGTAGTAAGAACGATGAGAACACATGCTTCAGATGCTGGCCAGAGGCAAGGCGGTGTGTGTGTGTGTGTGTGTGTGTGTGTGGGACAGGGAGAGGAGAGGGTAACAGTGACTAGGTGAGTAATAGGGCAAAGTCAGAGAGCGAGGGGGGCAGCTAGGGGAATTTGGGGGCTGGGAGGGTGACAGGGAATGGCTACAGTTACAGGGGAGAGAGAGACTATAGGGGAGGGACGTTGCAGTTGAGGCAGCAACTGTTTTACTTTGGAGTCTGGAGCCGAGGGAGCTCAACGAACGCCAGCCATTGTGCAAAGCGTCTGCAGAAGTGGAAAGGAAGGCTGTGATCATCAGTGGTTTTCACTCGCCACCACAGGAAGGACCTGCTTAGTTGGGAACCCACCAGATGGAATTCAGAGAAGACCGGTGAACTTAATTCTGCATTCTGAAACTACAAGATAAACTCACATTGGTTGGTCCCAAATATCGAGAATGAACCGCAGCTGACTGCTTAAGGTTATTAGTTGCAGTGGATTGGAATCAGGAAGAGAACACCATGAGTTATAACTTGTAACTCAGCCGCAAGCAAAATCTAATCTGGATCTTGAATACCAAGCTTTACCTGTCCGACTGCTTTCGGCTATTGCAGAAAACACTACCTTTGAAAAGTGCAAATGAAGGGAAACAACTAAACCAGGTCCTCGACTGTTGCCAAAGCAGGTCGGCTGCATTCAGAAGAATAGGCCTACATGTGTGTTTCTGGACTTATTACATAAAGATGGATTGAGACCTTAATTGTGCCGAGACATTGGAAGGGGAGACATCTACTGGATTCAGCAACTATTGCTTGCGATTTAACTGCTGGTGTCTGTGGAACACTAGAAGCCGTCTGTCATTTCATTCAGGACATGCACACTCAAAAGGATCTGATCTAGGAGCTTAACACATAACAGCAGCGGTCTGCACAGCCAATATAGTCTGGATGCATATTTTCCAAGGATAAGTTTGGGGTCTGTTGGAATCTATCTTCTGTGTCAACAGCGTTCTACAGTGGATTACAGCCTCTTATCACACGGAACAGGGTGACCTTATCACTCAAAAACAGGGTGTCTGCTAAACTGAACGTGAGGTCAAAACCTATATAGTCTAAAACATACACTGCTGCATTCAGTGAGTCTGCAGCAGTCTATTTTGATCAACTCTGTCATCATCATCATCACAGACGCAAATATGAATTTAACCCTGATCCAAAAAGTGTGGCTGCAGCTCCAGATGTTCCTGAACTCTGTGCTGGTGGTCCTGACAGATATAGCGGCTGCATTCCTGGGAAGTTCAGTGTTCAAGCGGCACTTCCACCTCATGCTGTCGGTGGTGCTGGTCGCCGGCCCGGCCCTCAGTTTCTGGGTCTCCCAGTTCAGTGTCTTCGCCAAGCCGACCCACTTCCTCTACAGGTGAGAATAATATAGCCTATACTTCCAGTTGTGGGAAAAGGTAACTATAAGTGCATTTACTCAAGTACTGTAATTAGAATACAATTTTGAGAGTATGGCCATTTTTAATACATTATACTTCTGCGACATCACAGAGACAAATGTTCAGTGGTGTAAAAGTAACTAAGTACAGTACAGTACAGTTTTGAGGTATTTGTACTTGAGTATGTCAAATGTATTTGACAACTTTAGCTTTGTAGATTTTGCTTATTACAAAACATACATTAACCACTATACAATTCTGCCTTTTGAAAATAACCGATCTACAAGCGCAATTTGTCGCGATGCATCGCATTGTGAGTTTGCAGATCCATCTTCAAAAGATTTTTTGCTATTTTCAAATGGTTCCATTTTACACTTTAATGTTTGCCTGTTGGTATTGTATTGCTAGTTTTACTTCCACCACGGCATGCCTACGCTACGTCCTATTAGCGTCCTGCTCAAGGCAAACAGCATGCGGTTGCATTGGGTGATCGGGAGGAGATTGACAGTGCTGGTCACGTACTTGCCAGCGCCCACCAGAAAGACACGTTGAGAGTTGTAATTCTCATGCGTATGGTATTAATTTAAAAGTCAAGTGACAGCTGAGGTTACGTAGCATGTGCTGAGTCATGCCCTGTTCACATACTTAAGATTCCACACAACTCACCGCGGCTTCTTCAATTCACGAATAGTCTAACCTGGCTAGTCATATGGGGTATATTGAGTGATGCAATGAAATTATATGAACTGATTTTTGTTTTGTTTAAATTGTAGGGAACATGTATAAAGAGAGGGATATCTTATCTACGCATGACCCATACAAATCACACCCGTGTGAACTGAGCGGTGGAACTATATGTACTGGAATTAGTGCTAGTAGATTCGTAGGCCTACTCTCAATACTAGGTCATGCTCAGACAGACATAGTCACACACACACACACACACACACACACACACACACACACACACACACACACACACACACACACACACACACACACACACACACACACACACACACACACACACACACACACACACACACACACACACACACACACACACACACACACACACACACACACACACACACACACACACAGATCTGTGTCTTGTGCTCTCCCTCCAGGTCGTTCCTGCGCTCTGGCTGGGGCTGGACCTGCGTCTTTGTGGGCTCGTTCGTCTTCCTGCTGTCCTTCTCCGTCCGCCGCTCCGTTTCCCTCACCCTCCGTCACCTCTCGCGGCTCGCGCTGGCCGGAAGTCTTCTGCTCGGCTTCCGGAAACTTCTGGCTCTCCTGGACAACGCCACGGGAAGCTGCTACGAACGTTTAGCCGCCGAGGGGGGCCAGGACGCCGCCGCGCTGAGCGGACAGCCTCTTCTGCTGCTGAGGGAGGGGGAGACCAAGTCGGCGTGCGTCGGGGCCGGGATGCTCTGGAGGGGATACGAAGTCTCCGAAGACGTCTTCCTCCTCTGCCTGTGCTGTCTCCTGTTGGCCGAGGAGACGGCCGTGTTCGGCCCTTACCTGAGCCTGGGCGGGGCTCCGGGCGGCCCTCTGCGCATCCTGTTCCTGTTCTGCGTGCTCCTGCTGTGGCTGTGGGTCTTCCTGCTGCTCTGTCTCCTGGCCTACTTCCCTCAGTTCCCCACGCAGCTGATAGGCGGCGCTCTGGGGTGCCTCAGCTGGAGGGCTCTGTACCAGGGATGGTACCAGCTGGATCCCAACTGGTACTGCCCCGGGCAGCCAGGACTCGGACTGCTCGACGCCAAGTCCAGTGCCACAGCGAGAGAGAACGGTCACTCGACGTGAACAGACTGCGAACATGGATACAATGGATGATGGTGGCATTTTAAAGACATTTGCAGGACTATGAATCCATTTTCTGCATTGGTGTAGTAGTACAAATTACACCATTTCTGGTACACATTGCATTAAACAGGTAAATATGAGCAATGTAATGTTAACATAGGGGTCAGTTACTTTGAACAGCTGTACATGGATAGGGTGAGCTTACCAACCTGCAGTGCACTATACTATTTGTTTAACATTGTATGCCAATGTAGCAAATGTTTTCTTTAAGGGCCAGATGGGATGCAACCAGATCTTATTTTAATGATGTTTGGGAGAAAATAAACACTTTCCTGGGGGTTTTTATGTGGGTAATATGTGTTTTTAGATATTTCAGACAGTATTTCAAAGTGTCCATGCAGGGCTCCATGATGTCATGGACACTGGGCTCACTTATTTCCTGGATTACATTTAGATTACATGTCTCAGTAAAACAGCCCTCCCCCTATCCACAAGGGACCAAAGCATTATGGGAATTGTAGTCCAGGAAGGAAGTGAGCCCAGTGTCAATGACATCATGGCGCCCGCATGGACACTTTGAAATACTAAAATATCTAAAAACACATATTACCCATGTACAAAACCCTGGGATGTGTTTATTGTCTCCCAAACATCATTAAAATAAGATCTGGTTGCAAAAGGGTATAAAGTGGCCCTTTTATCCTAAAACTGAGTTGGATCCTGGTTTTCTCTGACTTTCATATTGGGGCCCAGAGTGGCCTGTAGGTCTGTTTTTAGTCAGCCTCCACGAGAGGAATGTTACCCATCAGGCTCCAAACCAGGACAAAAGAGTTGAGTTTTGGGGGGGTGCTAGCCCCTCCTATATACAGGTTTAATGTTTGTTTTTCCTTAGACAAACATTTAAAACTCCATTGACAATGGACAGAGTTTAATGTTAGTTTTGTCTGTTTTGTCCTCGATGTTGTAAGATGAGAGCGCCCCTCACTATACACGGGTGTGATTTTTTTCATGGATAGTCAGTTAAAATATGCAACGTGTGCACCATGCCACTCACTTAAATAATAATAAATAATAATGAATTGCATTTTTATGGCACTTTTCTATGCACTACGTGCCTACTCAAAGCGCTTACAGTGGTTCATTCATTCATACATTGGGAGGTGAAGCGGCGAACAGTCGACGCCAGCGTCCTCACTTCCCACCCCCAATCCAACCCTTGATGCTGAGTGTCAAGCAGGGAGGCACTGGGTCCCATTTTTAGAGTCTTTGGCATGAGGCCTTCAAGCACACAAATCCTAGCGATGCTGTGAGCTTGTAGATCGGCTATTTAGTTATGCAACACCAGCATGCAACCAAGCATAATGTAAGGGACATGCTTTTCACACTTCATCACTTCCAGTTGAACTTGTTTATCCTGCGAGTTCCCTCCTGATTTGGTCAAATTTGCATACAGACGTGACAATGCATGTTGTGTCTAGAGGTGGAATGACAAGGAGACCACTGTTACTGGAAAAAAAAAAACACTGCTATAGCCATGATCATAAGAGGCATTTAACGCTTATTTTAACAAACATGTCACACTGCACCTTCAAGGGTGACCTGACAGAATTGTATAAAAGACGGCAATTGATTATCCATCTTAATAAACTGGGTAGTCTATGGAATTTTCTCTCCGACCTGTTTTATTGGTAAAATACCTCCAGAGTTCCAGACAAGAGTATATACAAAAGATCAGGCAAAAGACAAAAGGACAATGACTTTACACTGCATCTGATGCAGCCAAATAACAGCAAACGCACACAATGCTCAGCACAGAGGCTGCTTCAGTGATGTCCTGCAGGTGGTGGTGTCAGTTCATCTAATAATATAGAAAAGGGAATAGTTTTCTGCGTGGAAAAGTGATAAATTACTTTTCCTTTTTGGGGCATTCAGTGCTTTCAGCTGAAACACCATACATGGGAGGATAAATAAACAAAAGATGAGTATGAACACAAATATTCCTCCAAAACAAAATGAAAATAAAACACAATTAAAAACGCAAATCACGTGCATACTCATTTTAGCCACACTTCCGCCCAAAGAAGGCATGGTCCTGTGTGACGTCCGTTCTATTCAATCAGACATGACTCACTTCAGTTGTTAATTCGACTGTCACCAGGTAAAAATGTTTCTTTAAAGTATGGCTTCAGCAAGCAGAAGAGTTACTCCGTTTAGCTGGTGTCATTCTTTGTGCTAGTTTAGTATGTATCAAGTATTGGAACAGTGAAATAGCATACCTTATTTAAAGCTACAGCCTTTCAGATTAATGCATTTTATAATAGAAAATGCCAGATTCGGAACTCGTTCGCTTGAATGGGAGACCAAACATCTTCCGAGACTTAACCCCCTACACCAGTTGACAAATATTTGTAAGATGTGGATTACAACTTTTTACTTGCATCATCACTGGCTGTGATATGGATTTATGCGAAGGCCAGCTTGAAAATGTATTTTTATGTCATATTCACTTTTTTATGCAAAGTGCACTGAAGGTGTTTCGACAGCCCAAAAAAAAAGGCTCAACTTTAGTATACTGCGACTGTCCCAATACATGTAATAACTGTAGGCTTATCTTCAGTCTTTTATGTATTCAGTATAAACATACCAATTATACTGCTTAGTGAACCTCAACTGAATGCGAGCATAAACAACATTCATATAGCACGTATATATCTGTGAACACTTACACGTTATTATTTTAAAAATAATCTGCCGATCTGTGTGCAGTTTTAGGCATTGTCTGGGCCCCAATGACATTGACAGCAACTCCACTATCTCAATATGTTAACACTGCTTGCTACTGGACAATGTATTAGCTTGTTGAATTTCCTGGAAAAATTAAATATGACGACACTTGTTCTATTGGACTGGGTATTGAAATAAAGCTACAGACAGGATATCTCCCTGTGGCCTTATATATATTGCAGTGAGGCGAGTTAATTTGGGCCAAAAACAATGAGAACGTAGTATTGAAATGTAGAACTAAAATGTCATTTTCTTGGCACATAGATTATCCAAACTTAACCATTAGCACTATTTACTCTTTTGTACTACAGATAGCAGGAATACCCGATCTGCAAGCTCACAACATGCTGTGAATGTGTAGATCTGTTATTTTTGCTTTGATACATTTGTAAAAAAAAAAAAAAAATTAGACAGTACCTTGCAACATCAAACTAATGACTCACAGAAACTGCAGCCAGTGTGTCACTTAACAGTCACAGTGGTCCTTACAGTGGGGTCCGGGAACGCAGAGGGGTCCTTGAGGGAAGGGAATCCAGGGGGTCCCCAGCTAAATGTGTTAACGTAGCATCACAATCACTTTAGTCCCCTTAACCCCATTGCATACTCCTGCTAAGTCTTAGTCTATGAAAGCTCCTGGAAATAATGTTAAAAATGTGGGACATTTTTGAAACGTTTTGCAGCTCCTCTCACATGGCAGTCCCCCCTGGTGGGGGTCTGTAGCCAAATACATACCAATTTATTTTTTGGAGGGGGGGGGGGGGGTCCTTGACGTGAAAATGTTTGAGAACCACTGGCGCACAAGAGCAGTGGACGGGAGTGGTCTGTTCAGGACATGGAAGGAATCGAGGACATGATAGAGTCCAGGGGTTGCCAGTGACAGTCCATCATGGCGTCATAGAACTCCTCGCTGCGCAGCATGAAGTCGCTGTTACACTGCTCCACGTCCACCTCTGGGATCGGCTCTGCATGGATTCACACACACACACACACACACACACACACACACACACACACACTTGGGGTTAACGGCTAATAAAATAGTCAATTGATCCATATTTTGGTCACGTAATTTATAGGAGAAAATAATTCCAAAATAATGAAAATAGCTGATCTCACACAGCTCACAAATTGTGAGGATTTAGATCGGCTACTTTCACAATTTTGCATGACACCGTCTAAGGACAAAATCAGTGGATTTGTCTTTTCATTACAAAACACTTGATTAATCTACAAATTAATTGATAGGATAATCACTAACAATAATCGAGAGTTGCAGCCCTGCATCTGCTGTCCCGTAAAGCAACTTTGAGTACCTAGAAACTATTTGTGAATAAAATAACCGTGACTGTCACTTCTCTACTATGTCAAATACCATCAACTGATGACCAGCCCCACTTCTCTACCATGTCAAATACCATCAACTGATGACCAGCCCCACTTCTCTACCATGTCAAATACAATCAACTGATGACCAGCCCCACTTCTCTACCATGTCAAATACAATCAACTGATGACCAGCCCCTCTTCTCTACCATGTCAAATACAATCAACTGATGACCAGCCCCACTTCTCTACCATGTCAAATGCCATCAACTGATGACCAGCCCCACTTCTCTACCATGTCAAATACAATCAACTGATGACCAGCCCCACTTCTCTACCATGTCAAATACCATCAACTGAAAACCAGCCCCACTTCTCTACCATGTCAAATACAGTCAACTGAAAAGTGAAAACCAGCCCCACTTCTCTACCATGTCAAATACAATCAACTGATGACCAGCCCCACTTCTATACCATGTCAAATACAATCAACTGATGACCAGCCCCACTTCTCTACCATGTCAAATACAATCAACTGATGACCAGCCCCACTTCTCTACCATGTCAAATGCCATCAACTGATGACCAGCCCCACTTCTCTACCATGTCAAATACCATCAACTGATGACCAGCCCCACTTCTCTACCATGTCAAATACAATCAACTGATGACCAGCCCCACTTCTCTACCATGTCAAATACAATCAACTGATGACCAGCCCCACTTCTCTACCATGTCAAATACAATCAACTGATGACCAGCCCCACTTCTCTACCATGTCAAATACAATCAACTGATGACCAGCCCCACTTCTCTACCATGTCAAATACAATCAACTGATGACCAGCCCCACTTCTCTACCATGTCAAATGCCATCAACTGATGACCAGCCCCACTTCTCTACCATGTCAAATGCCATCAACTGAAGACCAGCGGACAGAAGAGGTTTACCTTCTCCGTTATCCTCTTCTACGTCTTCAGTGTCTCCGTGGCTCTGCTGTGGAGGGACAATCAGCTTTGTTTCATTAATTAACACTACTAAATTATATCTGCTGAATTAGACATGAATCACTGTGAAAGTATAAAATGATCAAATACATCAGTTTCTTAGTATATTTAAAGGGATTGTGATATATATATATATTTTTTATGGTTTCTGAGCTCAATTGCACCCAAAAAACTGAACTTTTAACATTCAGTAGATTTTCTGTGGTCTGGGGTTTTCTGGCTCAAACAAGTGCTCTGTTTTCCTGCCGTTTGTGATGTCACAGCCTTAAAATTCCATATATGTCAATGGGATTTGCCAGCATATGTCACCGTTTTCATTGCAGCTCAAAAGGCTTCCAAACCCCAGAGAAAACTCCAGCCCACAGAACATCCACTGAATGTTCAAAGTTCAGGTTTTTTGGGTGTAATTGAGGTCATATAAAAAAAACGAAAGATACAAATAAATGGAAATTAATGTCATGAAACCTTTAAGCATTTAAGTCAACTCTTTGGTGTCTGGTTAAAATTTTTTTTTTTTATTATGATGAAGGCAAAGAGAAAGAAAGAAAACGGACAAAACAAATTCATATGTCCCAACTAAGACCCAACTAAATGGTTACTCGCAATGATTTGTGTGACAATTAATGGTCAATTAATTCAACGATTAACCCATTCTGACCGGGAACCCATTTTGGTGTTAGCATCATGTTATGCTTTAGCTATTGAAAAATAGCAGATCTACAAGCTCATAGCGCGCCACCGAGTGGCGCGCTACGAGCTTGTAGGTCTGCTATTTTTTTTTAAATCAAAGAACGACTGACATTTTTAGAATCTGATCTCAGGTCAGAATGGGTTCATCAGACCAGTCCAGTGGAAACCTCGTATGAATCTGATCTCAGGTCAGAATGGGTTAAAAAAATTAACACATTTAATGTGTTAATCATTGACAGGCCTGTGCGTGAATGCCACTCACCTCTGAAGCTTCAGCCATATCAGCGCCGGGCATCGGCGGCTGACCCATAGGGGGAGGCGGCCCGCCCATAGCGTGGCCCGGCGGGGGGTAATAGGCCCCGTAGTTATAGTTGTAGCCGGCGGCGCTGTTATAGCCGCTGTTGTAGCCCGGGGTGCTGTAGCCGCTGTACTGGTCGTAACCACCCCACCCGGGGTAGTACCCCGCTTGGCCCGCGGCGCCTTGGCCCTGGCCTCCATAGTAACCCGGCTGCTGCTGGTTGTAGCTGCCTCCCTGGTAGCCCTGCGCTGCCTGGCCTCCGTGGTAGTTGTTCATTTTCTGGCTGGAAAAAAAGAGACGAAACAAAAAACAAGCCAATGTATAATTATTAACCCGTTCAGACAGGGGGGGGGATGTCATAGGGTATCTGAAGGTGGGTGGGGATCATAGACTGTAAAAAAAATATGGACTAAGCGTTATCCGGGTCTAACATGAACGTAAAATGAAGCCTGTCGGTCCTTGAATTGTGAATCGCCATCTTTCTAGATCCGTTTGGGCCCAGCTGGCCCAGACAACGAGGTGGGACTTCCCCACCTTCTTCTTAGTTGTTTTTTTATTTTGACTCGAGTGGGTGGGGAATCCCGATCATAGACTGTAACGTTAGCCACGCCCCTCAGAACATGCGCAACTTTATGGTCATTTTTTTAAATAAATGGGACCATCATTTTCAAAAAAGAACATTATGACATTAGAAATGAGACTTTAAACTAGTGACTGGAAGCAGAAAGTATTCATGACCATGTTTATTAAGGTAATACAGTCTAGGTGAAGTTGGGCCCAAATACATGGACTTCTATGGGGATATGGGTTTTTTGGGCCCAATGACAGCGCCACAACAGGCCATTATATGAACTTTCAGGAAATCCCGATTTCCTTGTGGCTTCACAAAATATCTGTCTGACTGCCCCCCTGGTGGGGATGAGCGTGGGGAGTGGATTTGCGTGCATGCGCGCCCGATTCGCTTAGTTTTTTAATTTACAGTAATATTTTGAATTGATTTTGCACTGCCGTTTTATATTCTTACTGTACGTTATTATTTTAAAAAGTCGGAGCTGCACTTTAACCCATTCTGAACAGGAACCCATTTTGGTGTCGGCATCATGTTATGCTTTAGCTATTGAAAAATAGCAGATCTACAAGCTCGTAGCGCGCCACCGAGTGGCGCGCTACGAGCTTGTAGGTCTGCTATTTTTTTTAAATCGAAGAACGACTGACATTTTTAGAATCTGATCTCAGGTCAGAATGCGTGAAATCAGAACAGTGTGTGTCCAGTGGAAAACTCGTATGAATCTGAACTCAGGTCAGAATGGGTTAACTTGTAGGGGTTCTCAAACTTTTTAATTTCAAGGAAACGCATAACATAACCGAGTGTACAAATGGAACCAAAATGGATGGGTCCAATTGGTTCCATTTGTACATTGTCAGAGTTACAGACTTGTAAGGGTCCCTTTAGAACCCCCTGAAGGAGTCCTGGGGGTACCTGGACCCCACTTTGAGAACCACTGGCCTAGATGTTTTGTTATTGGATCGGTATGGACCGATCGGAAAGGAGAAAATGGTATCGCTACTACCCGTCCTGGATTTTTGTTTTAATTACACAATGGTATCGGATCGGTACTCAGCATATGCAAGTTGGTATTGTAATGGCAAAGGAGAAAATGGTATGGGTACATCTCTAGTCCCAACAGTGTCCTACCTCTTTGCCACAGCGATACTGAGTCGCAGCGGCTTGCCGCCCAGCACGGTCCCCTGGCAATCCTCGATGGACTTCTTCTGCTCGCTCTCCTCCCCGAACTTAACAAAGCCATAGCCTCTGCACGGCGACAAGTTAGTTAACACCAGCTCTCTCCGCCAACACACTCTCTCCATAACTCAGCATGAAAATAGCCAGTTATAATGAGGAAAAAAAAGGAATATAAATGGGTATTATTATGGTATAGAACTGAAACTTGTTGTTTTACTTTTTAATATGAGGTAGCATCACTCGAATTGTGAGTTGCTCTTGCTTAGCCTATATGGGGAAAACAATAGTTTAAGCATAAGACGGGGAAGAAAACAATTATTTAGTGGTTTGCGGAGTACAGATGTTCAGCAGAACTAGTGGGAGGTGGACGCCCATAGCACTGCTAACCCAGAGTCACACAACACACACAGCCTGACACAATAAGAAGAGAAACAAGCCTCTACTGGAGGTAGAAACACTGCTAACCCAGAGTCACACAACACACACAGCCTCACACAATAAGAGAAGAAACAAGCCTCTACTGGAGGTAGAAACGATATTGTAAAATAATGGTTTATATTACTTGAAATTCATAATGCAGAACACACACACGCCAGCAACAGCAAATCAAGACACTTTTTTAAGTCATATATGCTTGTTTTAAGTGCTGTGCGAGTCGTCCTACCTGGAGTTGCCGAACTGGTCGGTGACTACTTTGGCTCCTTTACAAGAAGGGAACTTCTTAAAGACTTGGTGCAGCTGGTAGTCGTCCACTTCAGCGGCCAGGTCGCCCACAAACACTGAATACTCTGGCCTAAGAACCAGGTGACAAGAGAACGCTTTGATTATTTACATTTTTAGACATTGCATTCATTTATAGTCATTTCGTTTTTTATCATCATTCTTACTAGTGCAAGTCACAAGCATTATGTAGTACAAAAAACAAAAACAAAATATAATACTTGGATCAAACAAATCTTGAACATTTTTGCAAGTGTAAAATAACAAGACTTCCAAAGGCATGACACGGCACAGTATAAAAATTACATCCACTGACCATGGCCTGAGGATGTTCTCTCCACTATATCTTATGCACATTCAATCAGTATACATTGTCAATTTAGAGTACCATTTAATTAGGGATGCAGCGATCAGATCGTCAGATCGGATATCGGCTCGATATCAGTAAAAATAATGTAATTTAGATGGGATCAGATTCAGCAGATCCAGCATGTAGTATCAGGCAGAGGCCACGTGATCATGACGGTGTATGTCAGTGTTTGCTAGTCGGGTCTTGAAATATCTTGATCCCTGCATCCCTACTCAAAATCCTAATCAGGACCAGCACCGACGAGAAACCCATACGCAATGCATGCGTTTTGTACCTGTAACAAAATAGAAATAATGAACAGGAATTCAAATCATGACTCACCCTGCATCTGGACGTTTTCCATAGGTGGCATAGTTTAGCTTAAACTTCCGGGGCTGCACCAGGTGAGAGAAGAAGAAAAAAAAAACACAAACACTAAGCCAACTTCATAACCTCAAAGACGTGTAGTATAGCACTGATATTGCTGGGAAATAAAAAAGGGTAGTTATTATGGTTGTTGTTATTTAGGTGTACATACCTCCACCACCCAGACCAGCCTTTGGCCCATTCCTCAGTTAGTTCACTTCCTACCACCAGCTTCAAACAAAGTACATTTCATATACAAGCAGCCTCACGGCCACCTTCAGCAGCCAGTATAGGTGGGTAGACAGAGGAGCCCGTAGCTTAGCCTTGGATGGCTGTCAGGGGCCAATAGTACGGTTTCAGCGACAGTAGCGGGCAGACAAAAACTCTTCATTTCTTTTGACACCGTTAGTGTCGTCTCCAGTTGACATGAAGATCTTTCTTATTTTAAACACCATCGTGAAAACCCACAAAAGACTGGAAGTTACAACAATGCCAGCCAATAGAGATTGAGCTCTCGCTGGATTCCAGTGGTACCTTTTGTGTCACTTCAAGTTATGTAATTCTATTTAGCTTTGAATTGAATTATTGACAATTCTGAGAAACATCAACGTGAATAAACACAAAAACGGCTTGTTTCCATTGTGGTCCACTGAACACCAGCTCAAGTTTTGGGAAGCCATCTGTCAACAGAGAATTTAGACACTTGCCAAAGTGACAGGGATGTTTTCAAAATAATTGGCATGTGGTCTTTGAATTAGGGGTGTGCGATATGACAATATCAAATCATGAACAATTGAAATGTCTCCACAGTCTTCCTTTTCTATCGTGATAACAGAATGTGCACTCATTCACTATTGTTTGAAGTTCTATATGAGTTGATTAGGTGGCATAGCGAATGACAACACAGACAAGTTGGTCGGTAAAAACAATTTTTGTATTATGGAACGGGTTTATATTTTCTGGTGTGCAAATGGAATGAGATTGACCCATAAAGGGTCCATTTGATTCCTGTTAATCATTTAGATGGGGAACCCCATAGAGTTATTTTTATTTGTTACCTTGGAGGCCTGCATTTAATTTTATTTTCCCCATGGAAGAAAGTTTGGTTGTACCGTTCAGTAACTTGCAAAGCTGTCTAGAAAATATAAAAATAAATACATCAAATCTAAAACATGAAAAAAGAACCACGAACGAAATCATGATATGATATTTTTGCCATATCGCCCACCCCTACTTGGAAGTTTGAAGCCACACCAGAGCAGGCAGAGTGTGCTGCTACACTGATGTTTTTGAGAGCCCGCTACTGGAGCCCACTATCACACTACAGAGTACAGAGGGAAGGCCAACACTAGTGGTGCTCCGCTATCCTCAGTCAAATCGACCTACACAGATAATAACACATGAATACCAGTGGATAAAGGCTGCAAAAATGGAATACAAAGTGTTTAATCGTCTCCAATTCATTATTTGTGCACAAGAAAATAATTCAATGTTGTGGCGATTCAATTCAATGACCGTTATTATCAAAAAAGCAATATGAGAGTCCGACATGTGCGGCATCATCAGAGAACGTACCGGATTTGATCCAGGGACCAGTTTGCCGTTCAGTCGGTGGACACAGCGGTCGACACTTGCTTCATCGGCCAGCTCCACGAAGCAGTAGCCTGCTGACCCACTACAGGACACACACGGAGAGCAGCTGTTATGGATGCTATACACACAGGTTGTATGCAGGGTTGCCAGGTCTACTTACAGTATTTATTATGAGCGACTCTGGGCTATTTTCTATGTAAAGTTGTTTGTAAATATTGGTAGTTGGTAGCTTACAATTTACAATTACAATTTAGGCATTTAGCAGACGCTCTTAATCCAGAGCGATTTACATTAAGCAAGAACAAAAGCATGGGAATACATCACATAAAAGCATTTATCATGAAACATGCGTAAGCTAAGAAAGTAACAGTGGAATATCTATATAATGAAACTATACATATGAACTATACATATATACTACTATGCTATACATATGTACTATGGCGTGCTATGACTATATACAATGTAAGTATAGTGCTGTCTACATAACATGCTATAAGTCTGTATCAAATGCTATCCAAGTCTACAGAAATGCTATCTAAGGGGTAGGGTAAGTGCTATGGGCCATGCTTGCTTGCTTCTTAAACCAGTGCATTCGCAAACATTTTCAGGTCAAGGCACCCCAAATTATGGATTTGTCCACACCAGATTAAAAAATAAATAAAATAAAAATAGTTACTTTTCCCAAATAAAATAAAAAATAGCAGGTCTTACAAGCACACAACGCGTTGCATCGTGACGATGTGAGCTTGTAGATCGGCTATTTTCAAAAAGCCGATGCATTGCACACAGGTTTAAAGTGCTCATGTGGCATAGTTCTTTTTGGACTTGTTTTCATAGACCTCCTGATTGCTTATTTTCTTTTGCGAAATCCAGCAACACTGGCTGTATGAACAGAGAACTGGCTGTATGAACAGAGAACTGAACTGGCTGTATGAACAGAGAACTGCGCTCTGTAAAAGTCCATGCTGGCTGTATGAACAGAGAACTGAACTGGCTGTATGAACAGAGAACTGAACTGGCTGTATGAACAGAGAACTGCGCTCTGTTAAAGTCCATGCACACAGCAGGATAGTGTCCACGTTTGCCTACCCTGTCCTGTGCGTGATGATCTTCACTCCATACGCAGTCTCTCCCATGGTGCTGAAGGCTGCCTTGATGAAGTTCTCATCCATATATGGGTCCAGCTACACACACACACACACACACACACACAAACACACGTTTCATTTTGATAGGATTTATACGTCCATCTAAAAACCGACATGCATTGTATTCTAATGTGTCATTATTTACTGATGAATTGAGTACAATAGACCACAATGGAGACAAGCCGATGTTATTGTGTGTGATAACCTTTTAGCATACCCTTCAACTGTACTACCTCCTGTACCGTTAAAACTTGTTAATACACACATTTTGTAAATACACTGTACAAGTTGGGGGAAAAAACACAATTTTAGTTGTGCTTTCTTTTCATCCATCCATGGCTACAAATCAAATAATACACATAAAAATAATGTAATGTATTTCTTACTGTACTTCAACTAGCCCACTCGCCCACTACTGGTTGGTTTACACTGCAGTACCATTGCTAGCTAATACGATAAAGCCTATAGGATCAAGACTATCATAATGTTTTGTTTTTTCATCGATTCTGGCATTTACATACAGCATATGAAAGTAATTAAGTAAAAGTCAAGACTCAATAACAGTTAAACTTTCGGCTTTATATGACCACACTAGGGGACTGGTTGTGTGTTTGTTGACCACCAGGACACCACCATATGGATAGTCAAACAACAGATACCCGGCTAACAACTTTACGTTAGCAAGCTGGCTAACTTTGCATTAGCAACCGGTCTGCGTTGTGTACGTTTTGGCCACACTATCCAATTACTGTCACATCGTTCTGTTCAATTATACATACTACGCACGGCCCAGCCATCGGTTATTGATTAGTGTTACGTACGTCAGTTTACTGTAGTTACAAAGTTACACACGTTACTACTACGTTGTAGCAGGCCGAGTTGGCCGACCGACCCTCATGCCTTATACGGAAACACGGCAGGCTTCAGGCTTGAAAGAGACTCAACGAAAACAGATAGCCTACTTACATCTCCCATCCACAGACTGGTCTGCCTGTTAAACATCGTGAAGGTCTGTCGGTGATCAAAGTAAAAACTGAGAAAAAGGCCAAACGCGACACGTTATACTTTTCCAGTACGTTCAGTCGTTCATGTACGTCGTCTGTCTTCTTCTTCTGCTTCTTGAATCGACACCGAAAACCAACGGGAGGCAATGTTGCCAGATTGTGTGAGGGAAATAAGCAAACAGGTCCATGAAAACTAGAGCCATAGAGTAAGACAGTTACGACGGGCAGAAAACCGCGTGCGGTCACGTGTGTAGGGCAATACTCTATGGTGTAGGGTCCTAAGGAAAAACATACATTACATGTACACTTTTAGAAACAAGCCCCAAAAAAACGCAACCTGCAAGTTCCGCAACTACACTTTACAGAAAAACAAGCCCAAAGTCGCTTATAGCGGACATGGCGACACTGATGTCTCCGGGCCTTCTTCTGCTTTACTGCCCCCTACTGGTTGATAATGTCACTATAAAAGCAGGCAAAGGACAAGGTAAGCAGAGGGAAGTTTTTGTTAAACTGTTTTCTAGTCCAGGTTAAAATGACAGCAAATTAAAACATGGCAGCTATTGTGCAAGCATTATAGACATTATTGACACCTTACATATATGGTGTTATTCAGACTGTCATGTGGCGGGGTGGGGGGTAGTATAGCTTCTCTTGAGGAATGATGATGATAGTAGCCCTAGAATGGACAACTGACACTGGGCAGTGCACTCCCCGTGGGGGTGTGGAACACGTGTTAAAAAAAACACGAGACATCTGTTGGTTGTGATGTTAAAGGGAAGTCAGGGAAATCTTCAGGCTGGTTTGCAGAATCTATGGGTTCAGCTGTGCAGATGAGAGGAAGCTGTGATAAGGAAGACAAATGAAACGCATACATTTTTCTTTCTTTTTTGTCATTTGTACTATTTTACAGAGGCACATCCAGCATGCAAAGCTGGAAACTTTAAAGAACATATTAGCACAACAACAACAGGATATTTCGATGCTGAAAATGGCACTGGATGCAAAGGATGGCCAACTCCAGCAGCTTAAAGAGCAACTTGTAAATGCCAAATACTCATTCAATCCAGAGGCTTTACTTTACAAGAAAGTACTGTTCCAGACTATTTCCAATACAACACAGGCTTCACATACCATCAGTTTAACGACTTGTGTACATTTTTACCTAATCCACATGCCCCACACACACACCCAGTCCTCTTGCATTCACAAAACCAGACCAGAACATCCTACTAATGCCATTGCGTAGCCAGTTTTAACACTAATGAAGTTAAGACAAAAATGTAATCACAAAGATTTAGCCAATAAATTTGACATTCCTCCTCAGAGTGTCAGCACATTATTCAACAGCTGGGTAGACTACATGTATGACCGACTTGGCCAACTGGCCATTTGACCCCACAGAGAAATAATTTCACAGAACATGCCCGCCAAATATAAACAGGACTACCCAAACACATTTGCAATACTGGACTGCACGGAACTAAAGACAGAGAAGCCAACTTATATTGGTCTTGCAGAGTATGACCTATTCAACTTACAAGTCTGCACAACACACTCAAATGTCTTGTTGCCCGTGACCCACGAGGTGCTGTTATTTATGTGTCTGCCCTCTTCACTGGATCCATCTCAGATAAAGAAATATTTAATCGATGTGGTATAATAGAGCAACTGCAGGGTTTGATTAAGTGTGGCTACCTTAATGTAGGTGATGGATTAATGACAGACAAGGGTTTTCTTATTGAGAAAGAAGTGGAACGACATTGGTCTGAAACTTAACATTCCACCCTTTTCTAGGTCCAACCGTCAGATGCCACATGCAGATGTTGAGATAAAAAATAGCTAAGCACAGAGTTCACGTTGAAAGAGCCATTGGCAACATTAAAAAGTTTAAGATCATTTCTGATAAGATACGAAACACCCGTCTTAGTAACATCAATCAAATCTGGTATGTTGTTAGTATGCTGTCAAACTTCCAACGACACCTCATCAAAGATGAGTCATCCAGCTCCTGATCCAGTACTAGTGGTTCTCAAATATTTTATTTGCAAAGACCCCCTGTGTTACAGACCTATTTGGTCATTCAGGGTTATCTATTTGTGTTTCTGATATTATTATTGTCCACTCATTTTGTACGTGGCAAAAATGGCATGTTGACAAAATGTCAAACACAAGCCAACATGGTGCTGAATAAAATATGTTTGGTACAATCTTGTATTTATGTTGTGTTAATGTTCTATGTAGAATGACATTTGGATTACAAACATACTCTGTTCAGCCAAGTGCTTTTCAGTTACCTGATGGCTCAAACCACTTCCAAGGGGGTAGCTGCTTCCTCCTACAGCTACATCGACAGGGGGTCTGTTGACCAAATAGCTGATGGGTGCTCCTGTCTGCCGCTGTAGCAACATCAAGTCCTCATCTGTTACTGTGTTGCTCCTTGCACTAGCATTCATTCAGAATGATCCCATATGAAAAAGGTATACAGTCATACTACATGGTTGTCAATCAATATATTTGCTGTAGCTGTGTGGACCTCAGAAAGATGCTGTTAACTTAGTCTGGTATGTAAATAATGTATAAATAGTTACTCATACCCATGAATCTTGAAATTACATTTTCCACAAATATTGAATTTACCGTTTCCCAGTGTAGTGACAGTCGACAGGTCTTCGTTTGCAGGTCGTTTTGGCTTTGGCGACAACCACAGAGGATATAGGCACGGGATTTATTTTGCCTCCCCTGGGTTTGTGCCATTGTTGTGGCAAACTAGTGCGCGCTCTTATTGGGCCATCATGACATCGAGCGTATTTATTAAGCACACGGTGTGGGAACAATATCCCGGTGCGCTATAAACATTGCAGGGTAAGTCAATATAGTGTCCTTGTTGTATTTTAAGGTATGGTTCAGTCTAGCCGCAATTTGCAACTCTAGATTATAATGGGAGGGCTGTCATCGATCCATTTAAGAATTGACAACCAAGCTAGTCTAGTCACTGGAGGGGGGTATCATGCACCCCCCGGAAATATACTTCTAATCAGTGTTTTCTTATTGGAAAAAATGTGCTGAAAATGATGAGCTATGATAAAAAGTTGTCAAAATGTCCCACCTACCTCAAAACCCCCTTTTTGGTATATGGCTCTGGTGAAATTGTGTAAAGGCACATATGAATTCACTAAAATTACATACCGGTAAGTAGACATGGAAGTCTGAAATTGGTCATGGAGTATCTTGACACATAGGGGTAAGTAGCAGAACAGGATTTGGGGGGTTGCTATACCATTATATTCTTAAATATGACCCACATCATCCTCAAAAACACAAAAAAAAGATGGTGTCCGCTTGACTAATAACAACAAAGATGGTTATTTTCCAACACATTATGGTGAGTAGCACTGCCTCACTTGCATATGGAAAACTTCCCATATCCCCAACCTTCAATTTGAGCCCAAGATAACAGACTGTCTGTAATTTGGATAAACCCTTTCTTGGAAAAGATGGGTGGTCCTTAAAAGGACCGTTGTTTTTAATGAAGTGTGCAGTTTACTTGGAGCTGGTGTACTTGGTCACAGCCTTGGTGCCTTCAGACACGGCGTGCTTGGCCAGCTCACCGGGGAGCAGCAGGCGGACGGCGGTCTGAATCTCCCTGGAAGTGATGGTGCGTCGCTTGTTGTAGTTAGCCAGTTTGGAGGCTTCTCCGGCGATGCGCTCAAAGATGTCGTTGACGAAGGAGTTCATGATGCCCATGGCCTTGGAAGAGATACCGGTGTCGGGGTGGACCTGCTTCAGGACCTTGTACACGTAGATGGCGTAGCTCTGCTTCCTGGACTTTCTGCGCTTCTTGCCGCCCTTCGCTGCGGTTTTGGTGACGGCTTTCTTGGAGCCCTTCTTGGGCGCTGGTTTTGCTACTTCAGGCATCGTGGTTGTATTCAATAGAACAGTTCAGTTGCAGTGAACAACGTGAAGAGGGCGCTCTCTCTCGTACCACTATTTATACAGAGCCAATGCAAATGAAGTGTGTGGCTCCCAGCACATGATTGGCTGATCCTGCCACAATGAGTGAGTCTTTGTTTTCAGTATTATGTTTCCCGCTCGTGTTCTCGTGCTCTATTGTCCCTGTAACATTGTGAGGGGCAATTATACATTCATGGTAAATGTTTAATTTAAAGCCCCTTTTTATCATCATGTGTTGCATTGATCCTCCTTTATGACACCCACATTTCCCCATGATAAATGTATATCTATATCTGAATATTCATTGAGACACCACATTCCCAGCGTTAGTATAATATAATAATAAGTTAATGAATTGTTACTATTATGATAATAATTCTGCTCCTCTGTGCTCAAAGCTCAGAGCTGGCAGGTGTGTTCTTATGGAAGTCCTAGCCTGTGTATTAAAAACAATGAAAGACGATGGTTCTTCTCATCACTGTATTCTGAATATTGCACATGTCCAGGCCTCAGGTCCCACCTGCTGAAACCAGGAACCGGATTAACTACTACATTAATGAACGCATGTTCTTTATTGGCACCAAATTGCATTCATCCCGAGAGCGTACAAGCTTTACCAGAAGTAATAGAAACTGTCGTATTGTTGTTTTGATAGTTGTTTTGTAGCCCCTCCTATAATGTTTGTTTTAAAAACACCATTGACAATAAAGATAATTTGTTTGTATTGTCAACGTTTGTTTTACATCACCTAATCATAGCAACATGAGTTAGATGATAAGAGTGCCCCTCACTTCACACGGGTGTGATTTTTTAATATACAGAGCGGAATTGTAAGAAACATCAAAAGAAGTTAATATGCAATGATGTTTCCCCAATACATTTGAAATACTGTCTTCTTAACCTCTATATTTGGAAGGTTGAACGGAGTTGGCTTTGTTCTCCTCCTGCTCTTAATTCCCTGTACATCTGCTTCAATGTGTTGCACGGTCAGCTTGTAGATCTCCATCTTAACTATTGTATTCGTTACACCTCCTCCGGGGAAGTGTGCACGCGCTTAGTGTAACATTTTAAGGCCCTAGAGGATTTGTGTCGGATGTTATTCCAAATTTGTTCAACGAGACTTTTTGTACAGGCAGAGGCACCACATTCCACAACAAAGTGTCTCAGTCACCACTGTATCCTGCATTATAAAATTGGGTAATACTCTTTAAAGAAGGTGTGGGTGGCTCTTAAAAGAGCCTTTGGGTTGTTGGTAGATTAGATCAAGTCAGCGTCATTAACCTCCGAAGCCGTACAGAGTGCGTCCCTGTCTCTTCAGAGCATAGACAACATCCATGGCGGTCACGGTCTTTCTCTTGGCGTGCTCCGTGTAGGTGACGGCGTCACGGATCACGTTCTCCAGGAACACCTTGAGGACACCGCGGGTCTCCTCGTAGATCAGACCGGAGATACGCTTCACTCCGCCACGGCGAGCCAGACGGCGGATAGCGGGCTTGGTGATTCCCTGGATGTTATCACGGAGAACCTTGCGATGGCGCTTGGCGCCTCCTTTTCCAAGTCCCTTTCCTCCTTTTCCTCGGCCTGACATTTTGAGTTCAGCTGAAGTTGCAGTTAGAAAACTGAGTGATTTGAGAGCTCAGAGCCTTGCCTTTTTATGTGTGTTCTGAGGACGTAAGGGAGGACAGGCACAGACACAGCTGCGTGGGCGTAACCATCCCTACCCCCACACACACACAAAAACACTCCTCCCCCATGGTCACGTCAACCCATACAGTTAGTTTTGGTCACATGATCACACCACATTCGGATAGTTTACAGTAAAAATTGACAGAACCATCTAAATACTACAACATGCAGAGGAGAAGTCATAACAGAACCATCTAAATACTACAACATGCAGAGGAGAAGTCATAACAGCACCATCTAAACACTACAGCATGCAGAGGAGAAGTCATAACAGAACCATCTAAACACTACAACATGCAGAGGAGAAGTCATAACAGCACCATCTAAACACTACAGCATGCAGTCATAACAGAACCATCTAAACACTACAACATGCAGAGGAGAAGTCATAACAGAACCATCTAAACACTACACCATGCAGAGGAGAAGTCATAACAGAACCATCTAAACACTAGAGAAGTCATAACATAACATAAAAATGTCAACTTCTCCATATCATATAATTGGGCTGTTCATTTTGGCCAATATTGTGCAGAATAACTCAGGGAACGACGACTTGCACTCTTTACTTTAACTCAAGTAAACCCTCCCAGAGCAATACAACATAATCTCACAATAGCAGTCCTTTTGCCTTTGACAGCGTTCATTAACACATTCTTTGACTTCATGGCTTGTTTATTTGTGATGTGATATTTCCCATTTAGTGCACAATTAACTCTTGATGAGGTAGAGGGCGTGGACCAGGATGTATCTGTGATTTATGGTTTAGCAATGTGGATTAGAAAACATATGGGCATTATATTTTAGCAAGTGCTCCATCTGTGTAATCTCATAAGTGGTATTTGATTTATAATACACAGTGTAAAGTATGACCATGGTGCAAAAAACGAGGATACTCTTGTAAAATAATGTGGTTGGCTCTTAAAAGAGCCTTTTGTCGGTATAAATATGGAACAGAGGGTTTACTTCTTTTTGGGCGCTGCCTTCTTTGCTGCCTTGGGTTTGGCAACATTCTTGGCTGGAGATTTCTTTGCTGCTGCGGGCTTCTTAGCCACTTTCTTGGGGCTCTTGGTGGCCTTCTTCGGGCTTTTAGCTACTACTTTCTTGGCAGCAGGCTTCTTGGCTTTCTTGGGTGATTTCTTGGCGGCTACAGGCTTCTTTGCTGCTGCCTTTTTGGGTGATTTCTTAGCCACTGCGGGTTTCTTGGCCGCAGCGGGCTTCTTTGCTTTGACTGCTTTCTTAGCAGCAGGCTTCTTTACCTTCACCGCTTCTGCCTTGTTAATCTTGAAGGAGCCAGACGCGCCGGTGCCTTTGAGCTGGACCAGGGTGCCTTTAGTGACCAGGCTCTTGACGGCGGTCTTTACGCGGACCTTGTTCTTCTCCACATCGTAGCCGCCGGCAGCCAGAGCTTTCTTGACCGCAGCGAGAGACACACCGCTCCGCTCCTTGGAGGCGGACACGGCCTCGACGACCAGCTCAGCGACGCTGGGGCCGATCTTCTTGGGTCGGGGTGCTGCTGCTGCCTTCTTCTTGGCGGCCTTGGCCGGAGCTGGTGCTGGAGCGACTTCTGCCATTATTCTCTCGGATAGTAGGTTGCTGTTCCTCCTGTAAAGTAAACTCTCAGAATGATGCCGAACGCCCTGAAGGGGCTGGACTTAAACACCACATGAGAACCATCTAGACTCAACACACACAGCAGCTCTTCTGTAGTATCTTAATGTGACACTTTTGTGTTTTCTCCTCGATTAAAACATCATATAACAATCTACTGGGTATATTATTTAATGCAACAAAGAGCTGACCAGTTACTACACATGCTCCTTTCTTACATTAATACATCTGAGATGAAAACGGCACTCTAGTTTTTAAGTTATATGCTAAAAACATCACCCTTCCACAGTCTGACACCAGTGTTTCCTCTGTCATTTGTCTTATAAAACATTTTAAACTACGATACAATAACAATGATACTCAAACTCGTCTTAGCAGACATTCATGGCGACGCAATAACATAAACTATACTTTTGCCGAGTCTTCAGTTTTTCTATAAACTCTTGTTTTCCGACACAAGTAAACACACTCCAGTTGACAACAGCATGGGCTGATACCAACTGAACTTCCATGATGTATTGACAAATGTGACTTTGGAACATGATGTATATTGGCATGAATTATTTTACAGTGTGTACAGTAGACTATACTTTTGTATTAATACAAAAGTATTTGTTGTAGTGTCACATTATGGACAAGATGGAGATTAGGATGTATTTTATGGACACTACTTCATATGTATTCTTTTCAGAGCCACCCACACTTTCTTTCAATATTTATTCAGCTAAGTTTCATGATCAATGGGGCCAATAATTAACTACTTATAAGTAATCCGTTCTCAACAGTGATATCAATGCACATTATAGTAGTAATGGAATAATGGATGAATTCATGACAGAGGTGGCAGTGCATATTTAGGTGAGGTGACTCTGAGACAAGCTTGGTGGTTATGGAGCCTCACACAGCTGAACTCAAGTTAGCCCCGCGAGCCAGAACCCAATGGTACGTAAAGGTTCTGACATTTGGATAACTTTACTTCCCATAGGGTCCGGTCCCAGTTATATAGCGTATAATGGGAGACAGACGAACATACCGTTGTCAACGGCATTGCTGCGGTTTCCTCGTGCAGGTCCGATGGCCCAAAATAAGCACACAAGAGCTATAGGATACAACGGAAACCGCTGTGAATTTTACTTTGCCACAGAAGCCGTTAAGTATTTTTAATCTGTGTTTGACCGATTGGCTGAAATGCTCTCTTCCTTCCTTATTGACATCCCATTGTGAGCATAATGAGCATTGTTTAATTCACAAACAATATTGTTGCTCTAAATGAACAACCAATTGCAGAAGCTTGTGAACATGTAGATTCATCCAATACATTAGCACCACTATAACAATTATGTTTACATTAATAATGAATGAAAATCCAATGATAGATACTCACGTTAAACCTAAAAGGATATTTGTTTCAAAGTTGTGACTTGTGAAAGTGCTCCTGTATTGTTAGATTGTTCGGTTATTACGGCATGCTGTAGTGTTTAGATGGTTCTGTTATGACTTCTCCTCTGCATGTTGTAGTTTAGATGGTTCTGTTATGACTTCTCCTCTGCATGCTGTAGTGTTTAGATGGTTCTGTTATGACTTCTCCTCTGCATGTTGTAGTTTAGATGGTTCTGTTATGACTTCTCCTCTACATGCTGTAGTGTTTAGATGGTTCTGTTATGACTTCTCCTCTGCATGCTGTAGTGTTTAGATGGTTCTGTTATGACTGCATGCTGTAGTATTTAGATGGTTCTGTTATGACTTCTCCTCTGCATGCTGTAGTATTTAGATGGTTCTGTTATGACTTCTCCTCTGCATGCTGTCTGAGATAATTAATAGTAAGGAGCACGCACAGGTCGCAGTTTTACTGACCTATCATAGCTTTCACACAATGCAGCTCCAATGATACAGTATGTGTGTTTTATTGTGCTATGGTAATACCAAAGCACAAAAAAACACTACAAATATATATAATAATGGTATTGATGTAGTGCACATGAGTTAGCTAAATTGAAAAAATACTTGTGGGCACACATTACCAAATGCAATCATTTCAGTAGTTTTTGGCTCATTGTGAAGTTTAAAGTGCACAAGTAATATCCAAGGATAATAGCTCTTTAAATAACACATTTGGTGGCTCTTAAAAGAGCCGTTTTGGGGTTGTGACAGTGACGGATGAGTTTAAGCACGTTCTCCGCGGATACGACGGGCCAGCTGGATGTCTTTGGGCATGATGGTCACCCTCTTGGCGTGGATGGCGCACAGGTTAGTGTCTTCAAACAGACCGACCAGATAAGCCTCAGCGGACTCCTGGAGAGCCATGACGGCAGAGCTCTGGAAGCGCAGGTCGGTCTTGAAGTCCTGGGCGATCTCCCTCACCAGGCGCTGGAAGGGCAGCTTGCGGATCAGCAGCTCGGTGGATTTCTGGTAACGACGGATCTCCCTCAGAGCCACTGTACCGGGACGGTAACGGTGAGGCTTCTTCACTCCACCGGTCGCCGGCGCGCTCTTACGCGCTGCCTTGGTGGCGAGCTGCTTCCTGGGCGCTTTGCCGCCGGTGGACTTACGAGCTGTCTGCTTAGTTCTTGCCATGGTGTCTTCTTTTTTTTTTTTTCACTTTTTTGTTTATTCAAGATCCAGGGTATACAGTAAATCAAAAGACATATGTGACACACCCATATGAAACATATAAAATATAACAAAATATTGTGAGTCCATACACGAAATATTATGGTAGCATAAATAAAAATAAGAAAATAAAATAAAAAGTTGCATAGTCCTATGCTAACATGGAAGCGACACTAATACAAACCACATAACCTGAATCAAGTTTTAAAACAAAAACAAGACAAGACAAGACAAGACAACATGGCATGGTCATTGGTCACCCAAAACATAATCGACGTGGTAGTGCATCCACACATGGCTCCTAATAATAATATACTGAACAACCCAGCTGCGTCGGGAATCTAAGCATGCTCAAATCCAGGATTAATCTCCTTCGCCATGGTGTCTTCTTAAGAAGTTGAGAATAGAATAGCTGAACAGAGCAAACTGGTGCCTTTTATTAGCGCCTCGGAAACGCCGTCGTCCTCCGATTGGTCAGTGTTCTGGAACCTCCTTGTTTTGGGAGGTACCATGCATCACTGGCACCGATTGGAGGGGAGCTGAGGAGCTCTTAAACACGTCATACTGACCGGGGCTGCTGTAATAGCTAATAAATACTAGTCTCCACTAGCCTGAATTCTCATTTCGTTTCACTCCATTAAATCGCCTGAACATATTTTTTTAATGTGGCTAGCGATTCAGGGGCTGGAGCCAGGCTAAGTCTCCACTACAAACCGAAAAAAATAAAATACAATATAGAACCCACCACTGCTCCACCTAATTCACGAAGACACTCACATTGGCTGCAATTTATTTTCAAATGCATTCTTTAATTATCCACAGTATCTGAAACAATTTCTTGTCCCATACACACCACCATATAATTTAAGGCACACTGACCATCCTTACTTTACAGTCCACTCCCAAAAAAGGATAACAAAAAAGGAAAGTGGGCACCATGCCTTCAAATTCAATGTACCGGTATTTAAAGAATCAATCTTCATACACCTTCTAACACCGTTTCTAATTAATGTACTCTTCTTGGTTGGTGTTATATAAATGGTAAATGGTGTATTTATATAGCATCTTTATCCAAGGCGCTTTCTAGGAAACCATGCAAGGCACCAACCAGCACATCAGGAGCACTTGCCACTTAGGGGTTCAGAGTCTTGCTCAAGGACACTTTGACACCAACTCTGAGGGAGCCCACTGGGATCGAACTGGCAACCTTGTGGTTACCATCCAGCCACTCTACCCCTGAGCCACTGCTACCCCGGCCCTACCCCCCTAAAATGAGATGAGACATCTCAAGGGGCTCATCCTTTCAATAAAAGGTTAATTGATCTTGCACATACACACATACAAATGTTCATGGAGTTAAGCTGTGGAACAGCTTGTCTGAGCCAATAAAGCAAAGCAACAACCTAAAACAATTTAAAAATAGGCTCAAACTGGAATTATTGTATAGATATAACCTGGAATGAGTGGGGAGCGGAGCTATGTTATGCTGTGTAGTGTTGGACTAAAGTATCTTCTCTTTGTCTGTTTGTCTTTTTTCCTCCTTGTTTCTCGTTGTCTGTTTTTGTTTTTTTAATTTTCTTTTCTTCTTCTATAAATGCCATTAGTTTGTTTTGTTTATATGTTGATTGTTATGCATATCTTCAACAGTATTTTGGAATACATTGAGATAAGGATAGGCACTAATAAGCTTTAAGCTTCTGCCTTTTCGATCACCTAAAAAGAAAAAGTAAATCAACTAAAAAGTAATCGAAATAATCTATTCATTCGTTCATTGTATGACAGGGTGCAAATAAATAAATATTTCTACAAGATATTGAAGATAAATACAACGGGACAGGACATCTCTTGTCTTAATACACAATTAACACTCATATATTCACAACATATAATGTGGTCAAACTTTGGACACTTTTGCTGCACATAAGTGATGATTGTGGGCCCTATTGTAAACAAGTAAACAAGTGTAATGAGTTATGGTGTCGTCCACTCACAGTTAAAAGTTTTTGTATTGAGTTGTACTAAAATGTGCCATGCACTTGAATAATATATTATCGGCAGGCTCCCAGAAATGTACATAACATGGCGTATAATTATGCTTACTTACAAAATGAGATATTCAGTTTAGGCAGTTTGGGTTTGCTTGGTTCTTCACATATTCTCTCTCTGTAAAGCAGTTGAACTGACAACAGTGACAACTTAACTTGTAGAGAGGCACACTTTGTGGTCAAGAACCTCCCTCTTTGGGAGGAGTCAGAGTTTACACTGGAAGGAACCGATCACACCACTAGCAGTGAGTGGTGGGAAACTCATACACACTCAGCCCGCGTTCTCATCCGTCTCTATGATTGGTGGGGCGCACAACCCCACACTATACTTTACTAAGCTGAATATATAAAAGGTCTCGCACGCCTCTACTGCAGCATATTTCTTCGAGTGCTTATTATTCTACAGATAAACCTACCTACTAGAAAATGAGCGGTCGAGGCAAAACCGGAGGAAAGGTGAGGCAGAAGGCCAAGACCCGCTCATCCCGTGCCGGGCTCCAGTTCCCAGTGGGTCGTGTCCACAGGCTGCTGCGTAAAGGCAACTATGCCCAGAGAGTCGGTGCCGGCGCCCCGGTCTATCTGGCGGCTGTCCTCGAGTATCTGACCGCTGAGATCCTGGAGTTGGCTGGAAACGCTGCCCGCGACAACAAGAAGAGTCGTATCATCCCCCGTCACCTCCAGCTGGCCGTCCGCAACGACGAGGAGCTGAACAAACTTCTGGGTGGAGTGACCATCGCTCAGGGCGGTGTCCTGCCCAACATCCAGGCTGTTCTGCTGCCCAAGAAGACCGAGAAAGCTGCCAAGAAATAAACCTGCTTCGACTGAATAAACCCAACAAAGGCTCTTTTAAGAGCCACCCACTCCTTCTATATGAGAGTCATTTCCAATATCCCTATCAAAGTAGTTTAAGCTTATCGCTGTTACGCTAGTTCATAAGACATGCATGTTTCCTGTCAGTCTATGTCTGCATTAACAGCACAGTGCGTTATTAATTTATTTGTTCGGTTGTAATGTAATTACAAGTAGGCCTAATTAACCAAATTACCCTACACTGCTACAATGATGGGTGTATTTTTACAACTTGGAACATACAGCACCTTAACTCGCGTGGATGGTAACATTGGCTTTTAATACGCATTGAAGCGAATTCAATAGAAATATATTAATCTATTCTACACGTTCACAAGCTCCACTAAACAGAGATAGGAGACTCACACTTTGTTACTGCATAATGTTCTCCCGCCCGCCGGCTCCATTGTCCCCCTAAAATGCAGACCAGGGGGATTGGGGATATTTGATACACAATACACATTTAGAGTGAATCTATATTTCAATAGTTCTATTCTACGCTCCAAACTAAATCCAGTTCTAACACGTTCAATGAAGTCTATATGCAATATAGACTTTGTTCTTCCATTAGTCAGTTTTTTTTTTTTTTTACATGATTGCTAGTGTAGTGGCGCAAATATGAAATCTACATTATTTATGACACGCTTCTTAATTCATTAATTCAGTTCATAATGTTAAACACCATTTACAGCAATCATCTTGTTGCTTATTAATTAATGCAGTCCTTTTTATGTACAATTTACATGCCTAGTTTTAACAGTTATTCAGATCAGCGTCAGATGACTGACTTGGACTAACTGGATTAGCAGACAGTCTGTAAAGGCCATTTGCTTATATTATTTGGATAAACCCTTTCTTGGAGAAGATGGGTGGTCCTTAAAAGGACCGTTGTGTTTAGAGCAGACAGAAGAGTTTACTTGGAGCTGGTGTACTTGGTCACAGCCTTGGTGCCTTCAGACACGGCGTGCTTGGCCAGCTCACCGGGGAGCAGCAGGCGGACGGCGGTCTGAATCTCCCGGGATGAGATGGTGCGGCGCTTGTTGTAGTTAGCCAGTTTGGAGGCTTCACCGGCGATGCGCTCAAAGATGTCGTTGACGAAGGAGTTCATGATGCCCATGGCCTTGGAAGAGACACCGGTGTCGGGGTGGACCTGCTTCAGGACCTTGTAGATGTAGATGGCGTAGCTCTCCTTCCTTCCCTTTCTGCGCTTCTTGCCGCCCTTCGTGGCGGTCTTGGAGACGGCGCCCTTCTTGGAGCCCTTCTTGGGTGCTGGTTTCGCTACTTCAGGCATGTTTCTGTCTCAGTGGAACGAAGAGAAGAAGTGATCTATGGTCGGCGTTGCACCAGTATTTATAGCACGCCTATTCAAATTAAGTGTGCGACTCCCACAGACACCCTCTTTGTGATCCTGCCACAAAGAGGGTGGTGTCCTGTCTTTGTTCCTGCATACTGTTTTCACGCTCGTGCAACACAAGAATGTACATATATTTTGGGTATTAGGCTATTATGTTTTTCCACATTTCCCCATGATAAAGGTCTATCTCTAGATGTTCATTAAGACAGTGGCAATATTCCCATTATATTATATCATGAGTTAATGTGTTAGTGTGAGTGTGTGCTCTTCCCATTCCCGTTTATTCAAAACAATGAATTGTTCTCCAGTTAAACACTATATATTCTGATAAGTGTGTAGGGGCGAGTGGCGAGGAGATAGTTTAAAAAAGGGCCCATGATTGAGGTCTCTCTTTGTTTCTGCCTGATCTATTGTCCCACGGCTAAATTATAGACAAGGGATAGGGATACATGATAATAAACATTAAATGAACAGCTCTACTCCACGCTACAATTTAAATCCAGTTGTAACACACTTTCCATAGTCAGTCCAGTCCACTTACTGCAGTCAGTCTATATTTGCTACTAATCCGAGATATTTATTTTCATGTCCCTACCACACAAAGCAATTTGCATTTAGTTTGATTCTATTTAAATTGTTCATCATAGGTGGGGTGAGTGGTGTCTGACTTCAAGCACCAACTTTAGTAAATATTGTGTATTGTAGAATTAGATAGAGTACAATTCCCCGTCTTTCAGATAATGTATTGGCATAAGTGAGAGAAAGAGGATTTTGATGAAACAAGTCAATAAAATTAAGTGCCCTCACATCTTGAATGCAAATCACATCCATCCTGCACACATAGAAGGTATGCGCATACATAATGTAAATGGCAGTATAGTGGCAAAGTGCAAAATTGGTGACAATTTCCTGTATCACCATCATCTTATATACCACACAACTGTGAGTGAACACACTGATCAGCCTGCAATTAAATACAATAAAAAAGCAGGTTTAAATTTTTGTTTAAAGTGGGACATTTGGTATATATAGATTGTTTTATTGACCAAAAATATTGTCTATAAGTATATAGCCTACTTATAGACATTCATGAATCCACTTACTGTCAGTATTTAGCATGTTTTTATAGGGGTTTATGTGAGACCATGCCACCAGTAAGACCCCCGGAGGGCGTGCACGCATCCGCCTGGGGGACAGCAGACTGCTGGACGAGCGCTGGAGATTTGGCACGAGGGGTCAGATCAACATGTGTAATGAACTCTGTACTGGCCATATATGGAGCGTGTCTTCAGTGTACAGGGTTTGGTGAGGTCAGATCAGCTTATGGAATGTCAGAACAGGAAGGTCGGGTGGGGAAGGATGAACATATGGAATGTCAGAACAGGCAAGGAGTGTTTTTTTGTGCAAAACTAATGCTTGGAATGGATTCAGAATCGTGAGAACCCCCTAGTTTGACATGTCACATGCTACTTTGTCATTTTTTACAATTTATTAAGCCTTATATAGGATGTTAATTGTATGGTCACATATAAAGCCCAAATTGCTCAAAGCTGACAGCTGGTGAACAAGTGGATTCACGAACGTATGTACCGGTATATAGACAATATTGTAGGCCAAAAAAAAACGATACCACATTTCCCACTCCACACCCCCGGCTGCCGGACTACATGGTTAGAGTCGTTATCACAGCAGCTGTGGTTCTGTTTGTCAGTATTTTGGAGTGGCATGGAAATTGTCCTTCCAATCCAAGCTAGATCTATGTTCAAAGTGGATATGCATGACGATCTTCAAGCTCAGTGTGACAGAATCTGCTGTTTCAACTGCATAAGGAACAGTCTCCAGTTAGCAATGCGCAGGGCCGTGCAAGAGCAAGATGTACGGACGAGGTCGCTAGACAACCATGGTTTGGTGTGGTGCCATGTCCCTGTGCTGCGCCGAAACTCACGTATGTAGTCAAAGTTCCTACCTGTAAACACAGGAAGGGAACATTAATGTATTTATTTCACACAGTTGCAATGCAACTAGAGGATTATGAATTTATATCGACATATCAATGCTTCTAAAACACAATCAAGAATGTGTTTTATAAATGGCTTGAACATTGTTCAAGAATAACCGCTCTGTCCGCACGCACACACACACACACACACACACACACACACACACACACACACACACACACACACACACACACTTAACTGGAGAACGGACGACAGTCCAAGATTCCAACTATAAAGATGCTAGCTCCAATGGGCACAGCTCCATAGAGAAGAGAGGTGTCTGTTTTAAAATACAGATTCTGGTCATCCAGATACTTCCACCTATAGGCACAGCAGATACAGTAAATGTTAATGTAAAATATAAAAAAACAAACATTTCCAGTCAGTGAAACAAAGTCACAGCTACCGGTATATATATGAATTTGTCACTTCTCAGTGACTTGGACCTATTAACCTTATAATTATTGACATATTTTTAGGAGAACAATATTGATCCAAAGGAAAGATGTTTGTCGATTGTGAAGTAGTTAGTTTTGACTGACCTCCCAGTCTCAGTGTGGTATAACTCACCTCCCAGTCTCAGTGTGGTATAACTCACCTCCCAGTCTCAGTGTGTTATAACTCACCTCCCAGTCTCAGTGTGTTATAACTCACCTCCCAGTCTCAGTGTGGTATAACTCACCTCCCAGTCTCAGTGTGTTATAACTCACCTCCCAGTCTCAGTGTGGTATAACTCACCTCCCAGTCTCAGTGTGGCATAACTCACCTCCCAGTCTCAGTGTGGTATAACTCACCTCCCAGTCTCAGTGTGGTATAACTCACCTCCCAGTCTCAGTGTGTTATAACCAGGAGGGCAGTCAGACGGATATTTTGTGAAGCCACTAAGGAAATGAAAGTTCATATAACTTCATCTAGACTGTATTACCTTAATAAACATGGTCATGAATACTTTTTTCTTCCAGTCACTAGTTTAAAGTCTCATTTCTAATGTCATAATATTGTTTTTGGAAAATTATGGTCCCATTTATTAAAAAAATGACCATAAAGTCGCGCATGTTCTGAGGGGCGTGGCTACCATTACAGTCTATGAACGGGATCCCCCACCCACTCGAGTCAAAATAAAAACCAACGAAGAAGAAGGGGGAAGTCCCGCCTCGTTGTCTGGGCCAGCCAATGGGCCAGCTGGGCCTGGGCCCGGATATAGAAAGATGGCTGCCTCCATGGCAAGGACTGACACATAGAGACAGGCTTCATTTTTCGTTCACGTTAGACCCGCGGAACGCTTTGTCCATATTTTTTTACAGTCTATGGTTATAACTCACCTCCCAGTCTCAGTGTGGTATAACTCACCTCCCAGTGTCAGTGTGTTATAACTCACCTCCCAGTCTCAGTGTGTTATAACTCACCTCCCAGTCTCAGTGTGGTATAACTCACCTCCCAGTGTCAGTGTGTTATAACTCACCTCCCAGTCTCAGTGTGTTATAACTCACCTCCCAGTCTCAGTGTGTTATAACTCACCTCCCAGTCTCAGTGTGGCATAACTCACCTCCCAGTCTCAGTGTGGTATAACTCACCTCCCAGTAGCAGTGTGGTATAACTCACCTCCCAGTCTCAGTGTGGTATAACTCACCTCCCAGTCTCAGTGTGGTATAACTCACCTCCCAGTCTCAGTGTGGTATAACTCACCTCCCAGTCTCAGTGTGGTATAACTCACCTCCCAGTCTCAGTGTGGTATAACTCACCTCCCAGTCTCAGTGTGGTATAACTCACCTCCTAGTCTCAGTGTGGTATAACTCAGATTTGCGGGTTATGTCTGTGCCTTCAAACTCGGGGGTTCTCACCCCACCAAACACATAGAGTTTCTGGCCCACACCGCATGCTACAGAGTCATACCTTTGCAAAGCAGGACCAAGAAGGGCATGGATATCATCATCAGTGAGGTCATCAGTACAGGACAAACACATTTCTGCCTACATGACACAATTTAATTTGTTCGACTGGACTTGGACTGTTACGACTGAGGTCATATGTTGCGTTTCTGCGGTCCATTGATAAATGACGTCCACAGTGTCCAATACAACGTGACATCTGAGCAATAACCTTTAAAGGAGCATTCAGTGTCATGTAACAAGATATGCACATATCCTACAGTGGGGGGACACTCAACAGACCAAACAGCACACGCACCAAGGCCCGCCCCGCTCCATCCTGGTTGGAGGAAGGCCCCCTCTCTCCTGATTGGATGAAGGCTTTCTCACCCACCACCAAAACCGAAACGAGGTTTATTTTTTACCCCCTGCATTTTACTGGGGACAGGGAGGAACTCCTTATATGGTCAGCACACTCTATAGTAGGGTTTTACAGGGGACAGGGAGGAACTCCTTATATGGTCAGCACTCTCTATAGTAGGGAGGATTAACATTAAGGAGGATTTACTGGGGACAGGGAGGAACTCATTCTATGGTCAGCACACTCTATAGTGGTTTTACTGGGGACAGGGAGGAACTCCTTATATGGTCAGCACTCTCTATAGTAGGGAGGATTAACATTAAGGAGGATTTACTGGGGACAGGGAGGAACTCCTTATATGGTCAGCACACTCTATAGTAGGGTTTTATTGGGGACAGGGAGGAACTCATTCTATGGTCAGCACACTCTATAGTGGTTTTACTGGGGACAGGGAGGAACTCCTTATATGGTCAGCACACTCTATAGTAGGGTTTTACTGGGGACAGGGAGGAACTCCTTATATGGTCAGCACACTCTATAGTAGGGTTTTACTGGGGACAGGGAGGAACTCCTTATATGGTCAGCACACTCTATAGTAGGTTTTACTGGGGACAGGGAGGAACTAATTCTATGGTCAGCACACTCTATAGTAGGGAGGATTAACACAAAAAAGAAAGAAGTGATATTTGAATTAAGTTAAATCACTTATCTGTAGCAGTGTTCCAGCAACATGCCATAAGTAATTGACACATTGATTCAAAATGACAATTCAGTTAAGAGAACATCCCCATTCTCAAGATGAACCCGATTCATTCCTCCTTCCTTGTATCTAATCCACACCCTCTTCCTCTTCCGACGCGAGTGAGGAAAGTGTGAATGGGGAATATTTGAATTGGACTTTGGCATTTTAAATACATTCCGGTCAGCCAGACCGGCCTGTGCTCTCTACTACAGTATGACTCAACGATAACCGTAGCTGTTCCCGATATCCTCTGGTCTCGCTCCACCTGGTACACTCACTAACTCCTGATGGACTGCCCCGGCCTGAACATGTGGTCTGGAAAGGGAGAAAATGTCCCAGCATTTCTCTTGCATTATTGTTGGAGCGCAATTATTCTTATTTACCCTGGCATGATGTACTACGAGTATGTTTTTGCTCCTGCCTGCCTCTGTGAGCAGCTAATGTCTGGCACGGTTTCATGATCGGCATGAAACTCCCAATAGGCCAAGGAAGAACCTCTACCAGGGGCGGCGGTGGCTCAGGGGTAGAGTGCCTGGATGGGAACCGCAAGGTTGCCAGTTCAAACCCGGGCTCCCCCAGAGTTACTGTCGAAGTGTCCTTGAGCAAGACACTGAACCCCTAATTGCTCCCAATGTGCTAGTTGGTGCCTTGCATGGTTTCCGCTGCCATCGGTGTATGAATGGGTGAATGTAATGCACAATCTATGTAAAGCGCCTTGGATAAAGGCGCTATATAAATGCACCATTTACCATTTACCATTTACTACCACACATTTTCAGCTGACCAAGATTGTCAGGCAGAAATGCATTTTCTTTAAAAAAATAATATATATATATATTTTTTAAATTACTACAGAATTTGACAGATGTATCTGTCAGATTCCATTCCGATTGGCTATGGTTGGTGGTTGGGCCCGCTTTGGCCAAGGCAGCACAGTCACCCAACATTTTCAAATCAGCCTCATGGTGGCACTGGTGTTAACCAGACCACTAAACATTTATGTTTTATTTAAATTATTGAACTGTTGGTCGTACAATAACATGTTACCTCCTGTCTCTCAAGGGGCGGATGCTAGTCCACTGCTGGGTCTTTGGGTCAAAGCGTTCAACAGAGTCGTATTCTTTCCCAGCTTGTCCTCCACCCATTGCATAGATCTTCTTATTCATAGTGGCATAGCATCCATGCTGGCCAAGAGGGACAATCAAACAATATGATGCATGTTTTATTGTGAAAAGGGAGCAACACCGATTCGATTATAACTCTGCACCCAGTCTGATGAATCGAATGGACCATAATGGAAACAAGTCCTCCGGAGCTTTTTGTGTTCAAATGTGTTAATAAAGTTTCCAAGCTAATGCAATCAAGCTGTTAATAAAGTTTCCAAGCAAATGCAATCAAGCTGTTAATGTCATTTTGTGAATAGGATTCCATCTCTTACCCTGCGAACCATACTGGTTTGCTGTTTCCAGGTGTTACAGTAAGGGTCAAACACCTCGACTGTCAGCAACTGTGTTTCGTAGTCTTGTCCTCCCATAACATAGATCCTCCCATCCAACTCAGCGACACCAAAGTTCTTACGGGCCTGGATACAGTTAGAGTGATAAGGCTGTCAGAGGGCCACACAATCCCCCTTGTGAATGAGGGAATCCACAGTGAGAACGTGGCGAGTTGCAATGGAGCGAAGATGTTGACGCAACAAGACAGAGTGACAAGCCCTTTAGCTGTGCTCTTAAGTAGGCATACACTCAACACCACAGAGAGACTAATGTCCGGCGGTGCCGTGCCCTGCTATATATTGCATATATTTTTGGGGGTCCATGACCAGATGATATCAGGAAACATGAAAATGTTTGCGAACGACACAGAAACATGAGGTTTTTCAAAAAACTGGAAGGCATTTGTAGAATCGGGTTAAACTAGCAGTTAGGTGTGAAATGTGGACCAGCATCAGGCACTCTTCCACTTTATATTTGTTGAACACTGGCCATAAGACACCATGACTGCAGTAAAGGGACAGATTCATCGGCACCAAGGAATTTCGGGATTGTCTTATACAGCATTGGTTGAGGTTCCCAACCTTTTTATACTGAAGTACCACCTCAGAATATATTTGGATCTCCAATTACCACCATAATAAATGATGTTAAAATACAGGAACATATACCTGCCCCCTTTTGTTCCATTCCTAAACCAATAATGCTGCTGCTGACAAAAATCTGTCTAATCACTAGTAATTCATCCGTTTTCAAATCTTCTATTAGCGGCTAGGTGCGCCGTCATGCTCATTTCAGCACGGCTGGATAGCCTATTTCAACCAATCTTGTCTTTTTGAGTGGTGCAACCACTCGTACAACCAGCAATGTCCGTGTCCGCCTACGTGGCATTGGTCATGAGCACGAGTATATGACTTATTAGTACCAGTAGGGGGCGCCAGAAACAGAGAGGGATAGTGCATGCTCTGTTGCCTGCTAATATGAGAGCGAGAGAGAGAGAGAGAGAGAGAGAGAAAGAGGTGTGTGGGGGGGGGGGGGATTGCAACACTCAGTTCACACGGGTGTGATTGTTTTCTCCTTTTTTGGGGGCGACTCCTCTTATCCTATCTGTGTACCACCAGACATGTATATAAAACCTGTATATCCTACTTGCTATTATCTGCTGTGTCAGGCCAAATGGATAGGACTGCAGTAACCATAAGAGTACTCGTCTGATCATGCAAGGTCCATGAGCAAGACATTTAAAACTATGCCTAGTATTTTACTACAGTATGTACTCATTCTAACATTTAGTATACTTGGCTTAGGTGAGTCCAGGTGTTAGTATACCTGTATCATGGGACTTATGGGACTCCAGGTGTTGGAATCAGGGTCATATTTCTCTCCAGTTTCCAGGATGGTACCGTGTTCCTCCATGCCACCCATCACAAAGACATAGCCGTCTGATTGAAGAAGAGAAAAAAATATATATATATGAATGAATGCCACTTTATACATAGAAGTAGAACTTCCATTGCAATCAGAAGTGCAGGTAAATGGTAAACGGTAAATGGTACATTTATATAGCGCCTTTATCCAAGGCGCTTTACATAGATTGTGCATTACATTCACCCATTCATACACCGATGGCAGCGGAAACCATGCAAGGCACCAACTAGCACATCGGGAGCAATTAGGGGTTCAGTGTCTTGCTCAAGGACACTTCGACAGTAACTCTGGGGGAGCCCGGGTTCGAACTGGCAACCTTGCGGTTCCCATCCAGGCACTCTACCCCTGAGCCACCGCCGCCGCTCACACGCACTAGCCTCGATGACCTTACAGGCGTATGCAAAGGCTAAACTTAGGTCATTTAGTTAGCATTTTATGTAGACATAGCACTCTAGTGTAGTATACTAGGGATGCACCGAATATTCGGCCACCGAAACCATTCGGCCGACTATTGGCAAAAAATGCATATTCGGCGGTATTCGGTTTGGTTGATTTTAGAGCCGAAAAGCGGAATAGCCAAAGAACCCGGGGTTACCTTCGTAACCTACTGTTTTGTTGTGATCAGAACCCGGGGTTACCTTCGTAACCTACTGTTTTGTTGTGATCAGAGCCGTTCGGTATAGACAGAGTTACGCAAACTGCGTTCACTTCATGGGGCTTCAGTCCAATGGCGGCTCTCCTACTTAGGCTTCTATTGAGAGTGGGGACAACAAACTGGAACAAGTCCTGGACCGGAAGTAGGCATAAATGCATTGTACCCAAGCAACAGCCCAGCTTTAATCATCTTAAATCCCTTTATTTTAGATTGTTTTGTAGTAATAGTACAACATAAACATTAAAGTGACTTTAGTTGTTAATGTACAATACTTTATGTCATGTTGTACACATGCTTAAAATAGCTCATATTTGCGCCGCCCTCGTTGAAAACAATGTATTTCCAACTCCAGCTTGTCTCAGTTCAGGCTGCATGAACAGCACTCGGTTTCTGCCCCCCTCAATATCGTAACTCTTCTATTAGATGGCTCTGGTTGTGATGACGTGAACAAAATGTAATCATGTATTTTGTCATTATTATGTAGCTCTACAACAAAGTTACGGCCATGACAGCAATGCTACAGAACCTGGTAAGAAGAATAATAATCATATTCGGCTATTCAGTATTCGGTTTTCGGTCAACTGTTTCGGCAAAGAATTTCCCATTCGGTGCATTCCTACAGTATACCCAAAGTTTAATTGTACAGGTATTCTACGGTTAGACAGACTTCGGTTCTTAGCTTGCTTATGATCCTTGATGACTATTTCTATGCATTTGATGTTTTCCAAGTGCCGTTCTTGCATACTACCGTAAATCGCCCTAGATTAAGAGTTTCTTCTACCCTAGCAATCGCTTCCTCCTTCCTAAGTACCCATGGGTCTCATTATACTGCACATTATACTTTGATAATAATTATGGAGTTTGTTCTCATTAACCAATGATAATGAGCCGTAGCGGGAAACAATACAAAAATGGGATGGATTTATGGGATGGACATTAAGTTGTATGTAATTGATGAAAAACATGTTATTAAATATTAGACACGGTAAAATAACAAGGACAACTATCTTCAGAAAAACCAATAAGGATTTTTCTTTTTGAAACTGAATTTCACAATTATTTGTCAAATCCTGCCGTCGTAAATAACAGTGCCAACCTGCAGCGACCGCCCCGTGGCCCACACGGCCAGTGCTCATTGGTTGAACTAACCTGCAGCGACCGCCCCGTGGCCCACACGGCCAGTGCTCATTGGTTGAACTAACCTGCAGCGACCGCCCCGTGGCCCACACGGCCAGTGCTCATTGGCTGAAGTTCAATCCAGGCCCGTCTGCCCGGCTCATTGAGCGGACAGATGCAGCGCACCGTCGCACACGGCTTTCCCTTTCTGTGCAGGACAGATAATAATAATATAATAAAAAAATATTTGTATAGCACCTTTCATGACATCAAATGCAGCTCAAAGTGTCTAGTCTAGTGCCCGATTATAATACGACAACTTTTTTCTTTTTGATATTTCCAATTGGGGTAAAAAGTAACTTGGTCTTATATTCAGCACAAGGGTATGTACACTGTACAGATGAGAAGATGGGAAGTGCGCACACCGGTCTTGAGCTCCAAACTTTGAATGTATTAACTCCTTTTCTACCAGGCCGCTAGGGGACGTTGTTTGCTAGGTCCGTGTGTATATATGTGTGAGTGTGTGTGTGTGTGTGTGACACACACACACACACACACACACACACACACACACGGTTAGGCCCCACGGAAGCTTTTAACATTGGTCCGGTTGCTATGGCAACGTCCCGTCACCACCAGCTATGAACGTAAAATCTGATCACCGTTTTGCTCGGTTACAAGCAAGACTTTCAAACCTCCATAAGTCGGAACCCAGGAGAGCTGTCCTTGGTGAATCTTCTTCAGCCATCCGACCACATTTCAGATATAATTTCTGACTTTGTGCCGCGTCGCTCCCGACATGTAAACATCTCTGCCGACAGGTAGGGAGTGTGTGCTTGTGCCAATGATACTAATGTAAAGTGGGTGTAGTGAGTGTGTGTAGATCTGCTATTTTCCAATAGCTAAAGTATAACATAATCCAAAAAGGGTTCCCGTCCAGAATGGGTTAAAGTGGTATGCGGCCGACATAGGTTAACTTCATTAATGCTAACAGCTAGCAGCAGAGAAATAATTATAAAGAAACGTTTCGACCCCTTCTGGTCCTCGTCAGGAATGAGGAGTATGATTCCTGACGAATACCCGAAGGTCGAAACATTTCTCTTTAAATAATTAAAAGTTTAGAGGACTTCCCATCTGTGCTGTGTATCTCCCAGTGATGAAGGTGTGTAACAGTTTGACTGACCGACACATACACACACACATGGTTGAAACAGCAACTCACTTTTCTCCCCCTGCAATAACAATGCACTCAGAGTAACCTCGTTGTTTCCAAGGCAGGAGGTCCTCCTCGCACTTTGGTATACCACCTATGGTTGGTTCAAGGTGATCTCGGATCACCTCCCTCATCAAGGGCTCTCCTATGGCCTGATGGTATCAAATGAGTCACACAGTCGTCAAAGTCAAAGAGATTTAGGTAATACCATCGTCAAAGAAGCATAGTTGGAGAGCAAAGGCAAGGTGTCAAGTATTCAAATATGATGTTCATGTTGTATGAACTGGTTTTGATGGATTGAATACGTAATAATATTAACAGTTTGCAAAAGGTACAGTTACAGAATAATGCTAAAAGGATAACACACAAATCCCTGAGGGCATGTTTTCATTGTGGTCCTATGTATTAAATAAAGTGCCAATTATGCGGCGACATAATTATTACCTGTTCTCTCAAATCGCTTGCATCGAGGCCCTTCCACCACACTGCAGACATCACCTCCTTCATGTGCAGCTGGCAGGGGACATTTTATTATTTTAACCCATTCTGACCTGAGATCAGGTTCATACGAGGTTTCCACTGGACACACACTGGTCTGATTAACCCATTCTGACCTGAGATCAGATTTTAAAAAATGTCAGTCGCTCTTTGAATTTTTCAAAAATAGCAGACCTACAAGCTCGTATCGCGCCACTCGGTGGCGCGATATGAGCTTGTAGATCTGCTATTTTTCAATAGCTAAAGCATAACATAGTGCCAACACCAAAATGGGTTCCCGGTCAGAATGGGTTAAAGGATTTCCGTGGCTGCCCTGAACAAACCTGGGTATACTTCATAGTATAACGTTGTATATTAAATGTACTAGTCCCTTTGACTTATTGATGAGTTTCCTATTCCCCTTTTTAATAATAATTACCCATTTCGTCCTATACAAGTGAAATTCAGTTTCTCAGCTTCACCAGAGCACTAGTCAAAGTCAAAGACATACGATTTTGTGTCACACATTAATTTACCGCAGTGAAAGTTGTTCTCTGCATTTGAGCCACAGCCAAGGAGCGGGGAGCTTCAGCCATGCCACACTCGTTGGGATTTGACCCCCCAATCCAACCCATTGATGCCGAGTGCCAAGCAGTGAGGCATAGGGTCCCCGACCTCCCAGTTTTAGGGTGGACACTCTATCCACAAGGCCACTGTCTGGTCATATGTATGTTAAATGTACTAATGTACTAGATGAACTGGGGATAAGTTGGGGATTTTAGTGGCTTGCTCAGCCACTAAACATTCTCTACACATTGCCGGAGGAGAACTGGAATCAAACCTGGGATTTTCTGCTTCCCAGGCAGGCTCTGCCCGTGGCCCGCACAAATATTAATAAAACCAGCTTTATTACTACAAACCCTCCCGCGCACTCAGATCAGCCAACGCAGGGAAACTGTCTGGAACTACCTTCACTAAAAACGCCGGGATAACGCTCCACACGTCCCACACTAGACCTAGATAGCATTTTATACAGATTTATAGCATCATTAGCATGTTACGTAGACAGCACTAGAATTGCATTTTATGTAGTCATAGCACTTTATAGTACATATGTATAGTATAGTATGTATAGTTTCATTATATAGATAATCCACTGTTACGTTCTTAGCTTACGCATGTTTCATGATAACAACTTTTTAATGTACCGGTATGTGATTTATTGCCATGCTTTTTGTTATTGTTTAAGTTACACATTCTTTTACAAAATTGTCATTGCGGATTATGGATACAGTACAAAACAATACCCGCCAAATGCATTTAAAAGGGTGGTTGGCCCAGAAATTGCCTTAACATTGGCCAATGCATCGACAATTAAGTGATCTCATCACCTCTTTTCGATCGTCAATATACTATTAAACCCATTTAGGCCTGAGGCCGATTCTAAAAACGCCTCTAAATCCTGACCTAAGGTTTCTGGAAAGACTTCAAATATTTATATAGCAGCATCAAAAAAATTACATTTTTGAATACTGTACATACTGTACACTACAGAACCCAAATATGGGTTCCCGGCCTGAGGGGGTAAGATACCAATATGGGTTCCCGCCCAGAATGGGTTAACAAAAAACACTGGAAAGAAATGATTTGCGGATATTTCTCCGCACCAGCAAATGTTTCAGTATATACACAGTATATATTCCGCTTTACTTTCTTTCCACCTGAAGAAATGCATAGATAGAGTGAAGAGTCTCACCTACCCTGCGGTCCTCCGTGTCGAGGGCGAACCAGCGCACCACGGCCTCCAAGACCTCTCTCTCTCTCGTTTCCCACGTTCAGCCTCTCCATGGCCAACACCTCACGGAGCCGCTCCGGCGCCAGCTCCCAACACCTCACGGAGCCGCTCCGGCGCCAGCTCCCGGAACTCCTCGCTGAGCGCCACGTCACGGAAGTGTGTCTGGAGGTACTCGGTGGCGACGTGGTGCACGTGGTGGAGGCAGTAGTGACGGGAGAAGAGCCGGATGGACGTGGTGGACGTGGTGGAGGCAGTAGCGCAGGGAGAAGAGCCGGACGCCAATGCAGTTCTCTGCAGTGATGCAGCTCTCCAGGAACCGACCGCAGAGGGACTTCAGGTCGGTCAGGAGCAGCACGTCGGACGCCTTCACCATGTCCTGGATGGTGTCTTACTGTCTTCGCTCAGACTGATCTGTGTGCAAAAGGCAGGAGGAGGGTGTATTAATATCTATGTAATGTTATGTGTATAGGGCCAGGTACAAATATGTACATATTTTTTTACTTTTTGTTGTTGTTTGTTTCTCCGTTTTCATAAAAAGGAATGCCCTACATACACATACAGCCTGGGTTTTCATAAAAGGAATGCCCAACACCTACACATACAGCCTGGGTTTTCATAAAAGGAATGCCCTACACCTACACATACAGCCTGGGTTTTCATAAAAGGAATGCCCAACACCTACACATACAGCCTGGGTTTTCATAAAAGGAATGCCCAACACCTACACATACAGCCTGGGTTTCGGCCTGCTTCGCTGCGTCCCGTGAATTTGTTTTGTCAGTCACTCAATTCAATTCAAAGGATTTTTATTGGCATGAGAGAACATACGTTTCCATTGCAAAAGCAAGTGTCAAAATATAATAAAAAAACGTTGAAAATGGGGAAAGTATATGCAGTTGGAGGGGGTACACAGCATTTTGTAGACAGAGCTATGTCACACATCGGGTATTGCATACATGTTATACAGGGTATAAAGCTTTTTTGAAACGGAAAGCTTTTTTTTTGCAGTCACTTTAGTTTAGGACAAATAGCAGCATTTGTTTTCTCAAGACTATTAAAATAATAGTATACATGTACAGTACACAAATCAGATTTAAGATGTGTTTAATCCATTTTGGGGCGGGAACCCTTTTTGGTGTTTTAAGCATTAGGTTATACTTTAGCTATTTCAAAATAGCAGATTTTCCAGTGTTTTTTGTTAATACCGGTAATATATTGACGATCGAAAAGAGGTGATGAGATCACTTAATTGCGCGAAATTACAGACAACTGACGGAAAACTGTCGGGATTTAGAAGACATTTTATAAATGTCGACGTCAGGCCTAAATGGGTTAAAGGTCACAGCTCTGTTTACATACAGTACAGTGCAGTGGGTCTACTTGGTACAGATAGGTAGTCCTTAGAGTGGTTGTATTCCATTAGCTAACCTTCTTAAAGGTAGAGTAAGTGATTTCACTCAAAAAACCTTAGGTTTCGTTTTTGGCTGTGGGACCTAAGCCTTCGTCCAATCAGGAACGAAACCTAAGGTTTTTTGACCCCCAGGGGTTAACTGGGGACAGGGAGGAACTCCTTATATGGTCAGCACACTCTATAGTAGGGTTTTACTGGGGACAGGGAGGAACTCCTTATATGGTCAGCACACTCTATAGTAGAGAGGATTATCACAACAAAACAAAAAAATAAGTGATATTTGAATTAAGTGAAATCACTTACTCTACCTTTAAGTCGCAACAGTTCATGAATCTTGCTGCTGTGTTTGCACATTGTTGCATTTCTCCCAGTAGGTATGGCTCACTACTCTGTCTGGCCAGCAGGCTGTGTTGACGTGTATTCCATAACGTCATTACATCTGTCACGTGGCCACGTTGTTGCAGATACGTCATCATCAGCCAGCGCCACTCTGTCCATGCTTTTCTCATTGTGAAAAAAAAATAGCGCCAGTTCGAGACTCAACTCGACTCGAGACTAAACCTCACAGTAAAAAGTAAACACTCATTTGATTCAGTAGTAGATTCACACATCTGTGTGGGGTAACACCAGTAGCTAGTAGCTACGCAGTGTGCATCGATACGTCCAAACTGGTGTTTTAATTTTTTTCCCCCAACCACAGACCAATCAGAAGACACGGGTTGAAACTTGATTTATCCCATTTACATGTCCCGCCTACCTTGGCGATAGGACCCTTTCCAGACCAAGTAGCAAAGTGATGAAACAAATTCACGGAACCCAGGCTACTACACATGACCATACTAACTACAATGTCACAAAAATATCACAAGTAGCAGATCTGCAGGCTCAAAACTCCTCAACCTTATGTTTTGAGCATGTAGATCTGCTATTGTTGCATTTTTAATTATTAGGTTTTCAATCCTGAAAAGTAACAGTTTTTTTTTGACATATGAGGTTTCCCTCCTACAGAGACAATGTGTTGGATGATCAATCAAACAGAATACGTTCACAGCTTTTGACAGATGCAGTTCACCTGTCACAGCAGTGCAGTAAGCACAATTTTGTGTGTCCAGGTAAGACCTGGAGGCGTGATCAATGCTCTTTGGTCACTCAGAATAGCGAAATGGCATTGATCACGCCTCCAGGTATTTAGTTTACTCAAGTTAGGGAATAAGACCTGGTACTTAAGACACGCAAAATACAGCCCTATGTCTCGGCACATCAAGGGCAGCCCTGCGCTTGTGTTGGTATATAGATTAAAGCGCTTGAATATTAACTAATTGTTTTAAATTCAATCTGAAAACTGTCGGTGGTCATATTAAAAAAATAAATGAACATAACACCAGTGTTGTTTTCGTTGACTAAAACTAAGACGAAAAATGTTTGTAGACTACCCTTTTTCAGTGACAAAAACTAAATGGAAACTAAATGAAAACTAAGCTACGATGACTAAAACTAAGACTAAATATACTGACAATTTCGTCAAACAAATAAAAACTAGACTAAAATGTTAGGAAGGGACTAGTGGACAAGAGATCCAGTATAAGTCATTTTACACTCGTTTGCATGCTGAAAATAACAGATCTACAAGCTCACAGCGATGTGTAGATCGGCTATGTTCAAGTGTAAAATCAGTCATTACGACGGCATCAAGGCCCACCAAAACACATTTTAGTCGACTAAATCACCTGTAGATTTAGTCGACTAAAATCTCATGACATTTAGTCGACTAAAACTAAACTAACACATTCCAGGTGACTAAAACTAAGTGAAAACTATTCAAGAGACTATGACTAAAACTAAAATAGAAATTTGCTGCCAAAAACAACACTGCTAGTTTGATGAATTGAACAATGAACAATGTGGACCCTGTTGTAAACAAGTGTAATGCTTAATTGGGTTGTCCTCCACTCACAGTTAACAGTCCTTGTATTGAGTTTGTGCTTGAAATGTACTGTAATTCTACAAACTGTTAATAAATATTTCAATCAATCAATCAAAAAAGGAAAAAGGAAGAATCACTCCTGTCCTTGACAAACCAGTCCTTTATTCAATTTGCCTCATGCACACACATGGAGCAAAACATTAAATAAAAACCTGACTTCGCACGCACACTCACAGTACTCACTTCTCCACTGAAGATGTAGTCCAGGATCTCTTTCATGATGGGCATAGACACTTCCTGTAGCTCGATTCTGTATGTTGAGCCATCTTCCTTGGGAGGATTGTAGTTGAGCTTGGCCCTATTCAGATGGAATTATCAATGGGCTACAGGACATTATGTATCATCTATATACGGTACCATAATACGGCAATGTATATCTTATGAGCTCAAAGCACTGAGACTTGTTTACATAAGGGTCCTCCATTTTCAATTCATCAAAACATTTAAAGACAAATATATACTTATATTTTTTGGTGGCATAGGAGCAAACATAATTGAACCCCCTATACATAAAGAAAACAATAATGTGATGTTGTCTTGTTTTCACCTGATATAGGGGCTGGCCGCGGCGAGAATGGTTTTCTGGACGGGAAGCTCCTCTCCGTCGACCACCAACAGCGCGTCGTGAAAACACTGCTGCTGCCAGAAGGAACGCAGGACCGCCAGGAGTTTCTGGGAATGCAGCGGGTCAGACATCCTCGACCCAGATGTAGTCATGATGCCACCCGAGCCGGGCATGTCTGGCCTAGTATAGCAGAACAAAGACCAGCTAGAACAGTGGGTTTTCAACCAGTGGTTCCAACTTGTGGTCAACCGGCTAAATGATGGAGTTGGTAACCAAAAATGGACCCTTATTAGATCTTTAACGATGTCTTCTACATCCTGACTTTTTTCTGAAAAAGCTATGTTTCTATGTCAGTCGTTCTTCGATTTTTCAAAAATAGCAGACCTACAAGCTCGTAGCGCGCCACTCGGTGGCGTGCTATGAGCTTGTAGATCTGCTATTTTTTCAATAGCTAAAGCATAACGTAATGCGAACACAAAAAGGGGTTCCCGCCCCAAAATGGGTTAACTCTTGAAAGCGAAATATGAAACCAAAACATCTGCATTACTTAAGAACGTACACTACTAAATAATAAAAAATATAATAATTATTAATTTGATGAACATTTGCCTGTTATCTCTTAGTTTTGGGTCTGCGAGGCTAAATCCCATCAAATGGTGGTTCCGTGGCTCAAATGCCAAATAAATAACAGGCCTTGATATGAAAAGGGTTGTTTGAAAACCACTGAGTTAGAACAATATTTGGTAGCTAAGCGTAAGCGTGCAGTCTCCGACTCTGACAGACAGTTGTTGGAATATAGTCTACTTGACACAATTATTGTCAATCTACTGTATACAGTTGTTGCAAATCGTAGCAGACTGCTTTTACTGCACTCAACTCTCAGCGTAAAAATGCATCTACCACGGGAGATTGATTGATTGATTTAAGTATTTATTATCAGTTTGAAAAATTATAGTATATTTCAAGCACAACTCAATACAAAAAACTGTTAACTGAGTGGACGACCAATACAGCACTAGACGTGTTTACAAGAGGGCCCATGCCTTGTTCGATTCATCATAACATTTAGTGCCCTTTGCTTTGAGAGCGGTTTTGAAGGAGTCAAGGGATTCGCACCGTTGGTAGGTCGATCGTTCCACATTTTGGTGGCATAGGAGCGAAATTAATTTAGTCAGTCGTTTGTGCCAAATTTGGGTTGCACATAGTTTGTAATTGAACTCCCTCTGGTGTTGTGGGGACAAAACAGTCTGTTGTGGTAAACCACACCAATGCAACTCGTTGAGCTGCAATAAGTTGCATTGTTGTGGTTTACCTTAAAAACTGTTTTGTAATTGTCCCGACCCTTTGGTGTGGTTTGGGGCCGTTTCATACTCCTATTTTAGAGCCGAATAAAAGTCGTTTCGGCGCTGTAGAGCCTACAATTTAACGTCATTTGAGGTTCGGGGGGGCGGGTACCGTCCTAAAGTCGGCTCTTCGGTGCTACTGAAATTTTCTGACGAGCCGAAATCATTTCGGCACTACAGCGCCGAAACAGCGGTAAAATAGGAGTATGAATCGGCCCTTGGGCTTCAGGGTCTAACGTGTAATAAATAGTTGGTTATTATGCTTACATACACCAAGAACGCTCAGATTATAAATGGAACTAGGTTTCCATTATGATTGTTACTAATACCAATCGTTCGACCAAAATAATCAGCAAAACCAGAATTAAACTGAATTTTGAAAGCTACTGTATTACTACTATACTCACACTAACTTCTTAAATGTTGTCAAACTGTCGCCTCTGTGTGTTTCCTCACATTCACAACACACCGGGCGTGCGTTAAGCGTTAATATTAATACTGCGTTATGATGCCGGAAGAAGCTTACTCTTCTTCTTTGATTGTAATGTTTGGCTCCTCTTCTTCTTTTGGGGATTTTACGGCGGCTGGCATCCGTGGTGTCGCATTACCGCCATCTAGTGGAATAATATCTTCACCGTGCTACCTGTAAAGTTTATGCCACATGGTGCATTGGCCCACCATAGATATTTATATAAGCCTTTATATATGTCTATGGTGCCCATCCACCCAGACAGTGTTCCCATGAATTTAGCAGTGGTGGAAACAGTAGGCCTATACTCAAATATTTTATTTAAGTAAAAGTATCAATTCTGTACAAAACTGTTGGCATCGGAATGTAGGCTACTAAAAGTAGGCTACCAAAAGCATGCAGAATGTCTCATTTCAAGCCTGAAATGTTTTCAAAATAGCAGATGTAGAAGCTCACACAATGTGTCGCAATGCGACACATTGTGAGCTTGTAGATCGGCTATTTTCAAATGGCCGAAATGTAGCCTATATAGGGCTGAAGTGGTTTATGTTTTGTATTAATAATCAAAATGTACGATGTAAAAGTTTTCAAATAAACGTAGTGGAGTAAAAGTACAAAATGTTCCTCTGAGATGTAGTGGAGTAGAGGTAAAAGTACTGGCAAATAGTACAAATACCTCAAAATTGTAAATGTATACTTACCACAAGTATTGTTCAGGGCAGTGCCATTGGTGTTGATGAGAGATTACTTAAATCATATTAGCCACACACCGGTTTATTTTCAAGAATCTAAAAATCTTATAGGCCTATGTCCTCTGCTGCCTTAAATATTTTACTCCCACAATTTCCCACTACACCAGGCACCCTCAACAAGTCTTGCCACAATAGTAGTTTCATAAGCATTGACTATGATAGAAAAAAAACACACCAATTAGAACAAAACAAAAATATATTTAATGTATTCAAGATCTGTGGAGCACTGAAGATACCACACCAATTAGAACAAAAAAACAACATACCGGTATTTAATGTATTCAAGATCTGTGGAGCGCTGAAGTGGCTCGTAGGCAAAGTACACACCAGCGAATTAATAAGTACCATAAGTTAATTAGCAAGTCAAACTGTAGTTCCCAAAAACCCAATACAACTAACCTACCGGTACAATGTTATTTTTGTAACACAAAAAAACAATTCAGTTTAGTGTGGCATGTCATCACTTCTTCCCTTCCAAATTAACACAATCGTCAATAATGTCACATCACACGAACTAAATAAGTGCTCTTAATCCAAACCAACCGCTGCGATATAATGTACAAAAAAGGAAAATGACCCAAACGAGCAAAGTAAATGAAATTGAGGAACAGCCAGTTCAGGTCGACAGATCCACAGTCTTCACACATACCAAACCAATCACATTACAGTGTAAGTAAAGTTCTACCAAACAGTGCAACAGGCTCTCAACGTTCTCCTTGCACTAAACTAACAAGGCAATCATGAAGTATTTACAAATGCATAGATTGTATCCAAGCTAAATTTATACATGTACTGTGTATACAGTATACTGTATACACACACACACACACATACTGTATATATAAGAATTAGATGCATAGAGTAGTCAGTACAGAGCACAAGTCAATGTCTCAATCAAATCAAATTAAAAAACAAACTAATAAAGCATGCCTCCACAGCTTCCACCTCCATTATAGAGGAGGTGGTAGCTAAATATGACTCAATTGTACAATCATCATATTATGTAGAAAAATAGTCTAGTACCTTCTTTTTTTTTTTAATGTATGCATTTATTTTACCAATGTGGAAAATATAGTATTCACATTAGAAGGAATGTACCGTTTGTGATTTGAAATACATGATTATGAAACATGTGATACAGGGGGAAAAGGGGAATTCACTGTTGTGCACAGAAATTTGGTCATTTAGTATCATGCTAGTTAAAACTTGCATTTACCTTTTTTATGGAAAAAATATGTTGCATAAGATATAAAATATACACATGAAGCAGCAAGCACAAGTGAGCAAATGAAAGTATGTTTGTATGCATTACCTTGACATTGCAGGACACATACAGTTCCAACAAATTATTATTATTATACTCCGTCTCACATAAGAGTCATGTTGTTTAGCTGATATCAATGCAATGCAATGACAGGGAAAGAAAGTCAGCACACCCGTGAGAGAAAGTTATTTTGAACAAAATACAGAATGATACCCCATCCTGACATGCAGTGATGCGAGCGAACACAAGTTCGCAATTTTGTGCATGTGCACAGAGACAAGACTTAAAGGGCTCCATTTTCGTCACCGCTAAACCCCATATCCCTAAACTTCTTTTGAAAAACATTTTTGAATAGTTCAACTAGCCAATCTACATTGACACGTTGTGAGCTTGTAGTATGGCCATTTTAACTATTCAAAAATGTTTTGAAAAATAGTAAAAAAATCTAATAAATAAAAAAAGGCAAAGAAGTTTAGGGATAAGGGGTGTTTAGCGGTGATGAAAATGGAGCCCTAAGAGAGCTAACCCAACAGCTCCCGCAGCATCTCGCCTCGCAGCAATGTGAGGAGCAACATGGAGTCCACTGTACGGCCTTTGCTCCCCGTCATCTTTAAATAGTCCTAGGCTACAAAGCTCACTCTCTGCCTGGACTCAGACGAGGAAACACTGCTATGCGTGGTCTTCCCTCCAGCAGCCTACATTCTGTGTTTTCGTTATGTTTTACTCCCTTCGGGAAGGAGTGTTAGTTTGGTCCCGTTTAGTTCTTAGATCTGTTTGTTAGGTTCAGATGTAGTTTCGTATTTGTACCCTGTTAGGGTTTTGAGTTAGTGTTATCCGTCTTGCAATCATTACCCTTTTCTTTTGTTCATTCGTTCAGTGCTCACAGAGCCATTCCGGTGTGTGTGTGTGTGTGTGTGTGTGTGTGTGTGTGTGCAGTATAGATAGGGGGATATTCCTGTGCTCTCCTTCTCCTTGACTGAGGAGTTGTTTACCCCCTATAGTGAATTAGATTGGAACTTCTGACTAGTCTCGTTACGACAAACAACACTACATTTCAGCACATGTTTGTGCACTTTCGTTGCCAGTTCGCTCACTCACTGCCTGTCAGTGTCGGGACCAGTTTTAGAGTGTGCCCATGCCATGACTGAGAGGATGCCAAGGATGAGAATTAACGAGATGACTGGGTTGGAATGTGTGTACAAAGACGAGACACCCTGCCTGCCTATATCCACCAGTGCAATACGTTTAAGGCTAATTTAGACTGTGCCGCACAAGCCTTCCGCTTGCTATTCTCAGGTGATTTTGTATTAACTTTTTTAGTCAAACGATGCTTGTCAAAAGGGGGGTCCCACGACAACGTATAAATGAGCAGCATAAAACCAAATATAGAACACAACGGTGCAAAAGGCAGTCACTGATGTATATGCTCTGAGTCTCTGTGCCACTGCCTCCCCTCTCCGTGCTTCCCTCCCCTGGTATCTCTGTCCTGACACCTGTCTCTGTTTCCGTCCGCCTCTCTGCCGTGGTCCCTGCCGTGGTTCTGGTGGTGGTTCTGATGGTAGTTGTGGTGAGTGTGGTGGACGGCAGCGTGTCGTTGCTGCGGCACCGCGTGCTGCTGCTGGTGGTGTCTGGCGCTGCGCTGACGGTTGCGCTCGTTGTGCTCCAGCTCATAGTTCTGCCCGGGCGGGTGCTGCTGGGGCTGCAGGCTGCTCCTGTGGTGTTGATGTTGTTGTTGTTGTTGCTGGTGGTGCTGACGGTGGTGACGATGGTGTTGGTGGTTGCTGTTGTGATGATGGTGTTCGTGGTGTCGTGGCAATAAGGGCCGGTGATTGTAGTCCCCCTCTTCCACGTCCTGCGCCTCCTCCCCGTCGTGCCTCCTCGCCTCAGGGGGGTATCCGCTGTTTGCCCCGCCGCAGAGGGGGGGTCCACCGGCGGGGCTGTCGGCGACCGCTTGCGGCTGGCCGTGCTGGGTGTGGTTGTGGTGTTCTGTCCTACGGTGGTGGTGGTGGTGGTGTTGGTGGTGTTGGTGGTGCTGGGGTCTCTTTGGTTCGGACATCAGGGGTCTCTCGTCCTCCTCCCGGTGGCCCACATCTGCCCCCTGCCCCCCCTGGGCCAGAGCCGAGGCAGGGGCGTCCTGGTCCAAGTGGTTCTCGCACGACGAGCCTTTCCTCTTGGTCGCTGATGACTTCTTGCTTTTCTGCTCCTCCTGCACAAAAAAAAGTGATCATTTCAAGGGAAAGCTCATATACCCATCACGCACACACGCACACGCACACACACACACACACACACACACACACACACACACACACACACACACACACACGCACGTCTATCTATCTTCTTTCACCAAAGTGACTACTGTAACTCTGGAGTCTAGACTGCTGCAGGGGACTACGGGAGATTCAGCTATATGGTGGTATCTCACTCACCAGAGGTAGAACTATCTCATTTCTGCACATTTCCCAAGTGGTGTTGGATGAAAAGAAATGGAATGGAAAAGTATATATCATATCACACTGTCACATGCAATGATGAAAACCATACACAACACCTGTGGGTACAATGTAAACATGCATAATATCACATTGCAAAATATCAAGTCAATGTCAATGAAATGTATCTCCAACAACTGTCTGTTGTTTATCACGCATTCGGAGAGTACGGATGGGAATCAGCTACTCTCCACGATTAGTAGTTTCTTGTGTTTGTGTCAGACCTCTAAGTCTGTCATTGCATTTCTACATCTCTGTGTCCTTAAAATATATCTGTAATGAATGTCATGCACACCATTATAATGTTCTTATTTTGATCATAATATTGAATTACTGAATGTCTCCAAGTTTTCTTCAGATTATGTACCACACATATTTACTAAGTGGTCTAGTGGTCTCAAATGTCTTATTTGCAAGGACCCAGGAGCGGAAAGTTATGTTCGCGAGACCCGAAACCCCGATGACCTCACTAAGGATACGTCCCAGGTGCATCCATGCCATGTATTTTCGTTCTGAGGTGTTCTATTTATAGTGACTCATAGGAATAGACTACGTGACAACCAGGTATTGTCTGGTGACCACCGGAGAGACGGGTGACAGCCGGAATGTCGACGGCACACCGGGAGCAGTATGGGTTAGCGCCCCAGCCTGCGTCCTCTGTGAGGAGGAAGCCCAAAAACAGCTGGCCATTCGAGCTGCAAGTGGAGCCTGCAGTACTACCGTTGCCCAGCGGTGGAGCCTGCAGAACCAATGCGGCTCAAGAATCCACCACTCCTGAATGAAGTGTCTGGTGCAACGCACAGGTCCTCGCTGTGCTCCTGGTGAGAGCAGGAGTGGACCTGGTGAGACGTAGGAGGGGCCCGGACAGGAGGCAACCCACAGAGCCTAGTCCCTCCACATGCTAGAATTGTACCTCTCAGTCCCGGCATAGTAGTTCCGGAGAGGTTCCAACGGATTGTGCGGCCCTGTCTTTCCCTAGTGGGTCTGATAGAGGGTAGTTACTGGGACGTAAGTCGGGACTTGATCACCCCGACTGGGTCACCCGAGTGAGGGGTATGATGTTCGCGAGACCCGAAACCAGGATGACCTTGGGATACATCACTGAGGATACGTCCCAGTTGCATCCATGCGATGTATTTTCATTCTTAATGCATTTCTGGTCATATTGTGTATGTCCGTGGCAAGAAATGGAATTTTGACAAAAATGTCCACCACAAGCCAGCATGACCAGTGTCGTGCACACATAGACATCAAAGGGGGCTTCAGCCCCTGCCCTTTTACGTGTCTGTAAAACAACTGCCCTTTCCAGACCACGAATGCAGCATTTGCTATGGTGATAGAAATGCTAATGCCACTCCTTTCCATGCCATGCCAGAAGGCAGAATTCAGGAGAATAGCTTTTTTCCCCCGAAGTCTCCTGAACTTGAACACAGTATTTTGCGTTGAACAAATTTGTTCAGAAATCCATGTAATGTCATATACACCGCATCTCCACTAGCTAAACAGTGCTGGGTTGCGCCCCGAAAACAGCTGATCTACAAGCTCTCAACATGTCGCGCTGCGACACGTTGTGAGCTTGTAGATCAGCTGTTTTCGCTATTTTTTGTTAAAAAGTGCCCCCCTCTTACGGGATTTTAGCCACTGCCCCTCTAACACTCTGAGCATGACGACGATGACCCCTGTCCACCGGGGCCAGTGACCCCTGTCCACCGGGGCCCCTGTCCACCGGGGCCAGTGACCCCTGTCTACCGGGGCCCCTGTCCACCGGGGCCAGTGACCCCTGTCCACCGGGGCCCCTGTCCACCGGGGCCAGTGACCCCTGTCCACCGGGGCCAGTGACTGTACCTTTCTGGACACCGGGGGCGTGGGCAGGGTGCTCTCTACCAGCCGAACCAGCGGGTTGGGGTCGCCGGCCTCCATCTCTGGAGGGTGAGTGGCTCTCCAGTAACCCTCCAGGAAGTCAGCCAGGTGCTCACAGGCGTCAGTCAGCTGGTTCTCGTCCAGGATGACGTCAAAGCTCTCCTACAGAAACGGAAAAGGAAAGGACACGGATTTAGGGCAATGTTTCCCAAAAAGGGGGTCGGGAGTCGGGACCCATCTGTGGGTCGCACCGACACAATGGGTCCCCTTAATTTTCGTTTCCTACATTTGGTTTTCTATTATAATTATTATTATTTCAAAACATTTTCAAAAAACATTCCTAAAAAAGCAAAACTATTAATGAACAGAATCCAATGATTTTTTCCCCCAGTAATCTAAGAAATTCCATAAATTAGAACAAATATTTAAGAAGTAGGGAAAATAACCGATCTACAAGGTCACAATGTGAACTTGTATGTAGATCTGCTATTTTCACTGGTTTGGGTCACGGGCTGAAAAGCCTGGGAACCACTGAATTAGGGAGTGGTGCTGGGTGCTGGGTGGAGGGTGGAGGGGGCTTACAGAGGTGGTTATTTGGGTAGATGGAAGCTGAACCACTCTGATATATGTCACCACTCACCATATTCTTTTCTCTACACCCACACTAGCTAGTCTAGCTAGAGAGGGGAGGGAAGGACTCCAGAAATGACTGTTATCCTGATTATAAGACGGAGCAAGGCTGTGACCATGGCCCATTAGTGGGGGGTGCAGATAAGGAGATGTAAAGAAGGTAATCTAAATGGAAAAAAAGGACAAAGTATACAGTAACCTCACGTACATACTTGCTGCTTATCATGCTATGTGATATATAGGTCGAAACCTCTTTGACATCTGTTGTGGTGAGTGACACATAACCATGGTGAGACCATATCACACCATGGTGAGACCATATCACACCATGGTGAGACCATATCACACCATGGTGAGACCATATCACACCATGGTGAGACCATATCACACCATGGTGAGACCATATCACACCATGGTGAGACCATATCACACCATGGTGAGACCATATCACACCATGGCCACTAGATGGCGCTCACCGTATTGCATTGGGCCAGTTTGTCTGCGGCCACGAGCTGGACATTGAGATGTTTGGTCTGTGACTTCCCTCTGGTCTTTATCAGTCTGGTTAACACCTGCATGACAGTGGAAACGGTCTTAATCAGTCTGGTTAACACCTGCATGACAGTGGAAACAGTCTTTATTGTATGACATTTAGTCGACTAAAACACTAAACATCCCGGGTGACTAAAATGTGACCTAAATGAAAACTATTCAAGAGACTATGACTAAAACACCACTGTGGTGTTGGCATCGTGGTAGTTAGGATGGCAGATCTACAGAGCACAGCAAGCCACATTATGTCTGCCTGCCACTTAATTCTCATACTGCAAGTAAGACTCATATACTGTAGCTTGCCTTAATTCATACTGCACGCTGAGAATGTCACGTATCAGGCAGCAACACGTGTTCTCTCCATGGAAAATAAGTGAATCCTGACTCGAGTTGAGAAGGTTGGGACTAGAGCTGGACAATCCAATATGTTACAATTGGCTTAACGTTAGGGAGGGGAGGACGGGCCTGCCGGGCGGCGGAACTCCGACGTCACATTCAAGGCAATATGACTCAGACAGGAGTTCCCAATGTAGCTATGCCCAATTTTGAGTGTGCTGTCTAACCTCAACAATGCAGTGTTTCTCCATATGCATGATTGTGTGTTGGCTGGGCCACCACACAATCATGACCAGCCACCACAGTATGATTTTTAGTAGGTGGCCACGGTAAGGCAAAATGCAAAGAACCACAAATAGACGGCAAAAAACGCAATTTAAAAAAATAAAATCTGCATGTGTGTGTGTGTGTGTCCAGGTCCAACATGAAAGCCCCCCCCCCCCCCCCCCCCCCCCCCTAGGTAAGGGGAAACACTGCAATGTGATGTCACGGCATCAAACAAATACGTCAGCTCCATATATGGGCACAAAGGGACAGGGAGAGCCCACACCGTCCATGACTCAGGATCAGTGGTGTGTGACGTTACGTAGTCGAGTGAAAGTCTAGTACATAAAATTGGCCAGTACGTGCGATATATTTTATTGCATCTTTCAACCGTGTAAAGGGAAATAATTGACATAAAACGATGTCCTCACTATATATATATCTCGATCAACTCTACTCTACGATCTTTCACTTTAACTCTTGTTGTCATTATTTACACCTCCCACTTCTTTCCAAACTGCCGCGCCTCCCCGGCGACCTCCAACTAACTGTGAATCCCACTGGGTCTATAAGCTGTAAAAGAGATTACCTTAGGCGAGGAGATCTTTACATAGACCAGTATGGGGGCCAGTGAGGTCTTGGCGATCTGCATGGGGTGGTTGACCTGGTCTGCGTCCAGGATCACCAGCTGGAGGCTGCGGGCCAGCTCAAAGATACGCTCCACCTCACCCTGGATCTGGGCTGCATGGAGCCCAGAGTGGAGAGAGTTACACATGACAGGGTTACCTATCAATCCTACTGGATCTGGGCTGCATGGAGCCCAGAGTGGAGAGGGACGATGGAAGAGTTACACATGACAGGGTTACCTATCAATCTTACCTGTTTAAAAAAAGGGATTCTCTATATTATGACAGCAATCATTTATAAACTGTTCAATAACACCTGTATCTCCAGCTCTTTGATAAACATAAAATGGAACTGCTATTGTTTATTTAGAGCGACATGATCATGACAACAGAATATAACAAATTAGATGCGTATGCATAGGACAAGTCATGCAAGGCTCGTGCTATACACAGTGGCAAACACAGTAGCTGTCGCGATAAGTATTGTGTTAAGAGGAAAGGGGAGCACTCAAACACAAATTAACTATAAGCTAGCTTATAGTTTAGTTTAGTTTTTGTCTCTAGTTGTTTTCTTTCTTCATACATACATACATACCCGCAGCATCTGGAGTCAGAGAGCAACGGGAGAGACAAGGGAGAGAAAGATAGGATAAGCAAATCGTAATCTTGCCTCTGGTTCGCAATTGAATCATCTGTTCCTCTTTTACAAAAAGGGGAGGTTAGAATAGCCTAAATGATCAGCGGGTCAGAGAGAATTGACGCTTTACATCCTAAAATATACAATCTTTACTCTGACAGTGAAACAAGGCTATGGACTGTATTTTGCGTGTCTTAAGAACCAGGTCTTATTACCTAACTTGAGTAAACTAAAGACCTGGAGGCGTGATCAATGCCATTTGGCTATTCTGAGTGGCCAAAGAGCATTGATCACGCCTCCAGGTCTTTAGTTTACTCAAGTTAGGTAATAAGACCTAGTACTTAAGACACGCAAAATACAGCCCTAAGTCTCAAATTACATCCTATTTTCTATCTGGTGCCTTGAATTAATTTAGGTGTTGCTGCATGCAGTGTCATAGTGCAAGGAATAATGGAAGGAATTAAAAGTTGAAATACCCAAACCCTAAACAAAGATAACCGATCTATAAGCGTACAATGTGCCACATAATCTGTGACACTTTGTGAGCTTGTACATCTTCTATTTTCGCCCAAGGTTATAGTTTGCTGGATTTTGCAGAATATTCGCCAATTCTCACAGAATATTCACTTATTTTCACAGAATGTTCACCAATTATGACATACCCAGAATAGACATGCTAGGATTCATGTGGTTAATAAAAAGTAAATTAAAATGTTTCTCCGTCACTGGCAAAATCTTAATTGCCCTGGCTGTGGTTAAAAAGTGAGTGGTACTGTACTGTACTGTACTGTACTGTACTGTACTGTACTGTACTGTACTGTACTGTACTGTACTGTACTGTACTGTACTGTACTGTACTGTACTGTACAAGCCCTCCTCCCTGGCCTGTGTGTGTCTGTGTCTGTCTGTGACACTTGGTGGTGAACAAACGCTATAACGCTATTTCCGTGCTCGGACACAGGGACAGACCCAGGGACCCAGGGACACAGCCACACACATAGCTGTCTACAGGAGTGGTTGCACCACTCAAAAATAAATAAAATAAAACACCCATGTGGTACCTGGTTGGTACTCTCACGGGGCGGCTACACTGGGGACAGAACGGAACCGTACGCAGCTAGGTGGCTGAACCGACAATCTGTCCGTCCCGCGGGGAGTTTCCTATTTACTTTTTTTCTTTTCCTCTGAAGGCGAGGCGACGGGCTGCGTAAGTTAACCGCCACGGACACATGGAAAAACAGAGCACTTGCGTAAAACAAATATTCACGCGCGGAGCTCACGCACAACCTGCGCACCGCAGCCAGATTCCATTGATTATAGACCGTTGCAGAGCCAATTCCATGGTTCGTTTCTTTGATCCGCGCCAGAGTTCGGATGCACGTTCACACCAACCGAACCAAAGGGGTAAGCGGACCATGGTTCGTTTTAAACGAACCAAACATGTCCGGTGTGAAAGCGCCCTTAAAGGAGAATTCCTCACAACCCGTTTTTCTTTTCTTTTTTTTACTGAATTCTGATGATAATGTATGTATGAAGCCCTGTTAGTAAATAAAAATATACATGGTGCTGCGGCTTTAAGAAAGGCAGGCCGTCTCAAACCGGTCAAACGAGCATAAGTAGGAAGCGATAGAGACAACAACAACAACAGATGGAAAGAAATAATAATAATTTCAGTGCGAATTAGAGATCGAATTAGAGATCTAGCGTTTGAGCGGCCGGCCGCGCAGGTAAAACGCTGAGGAACGGAACGCTCAGCCAGGAGTTATTTTCTTCTTTTTAAGTAGGTTTATAAATACTGAGGATTAAGAACCCACACATGAACTGACTCAGGTCTACTGTTCTGTTTGAGGAGCTACTGTATTATTCATCTACTGTACCTAGACAGGAGCGAGTGTTGGAGCGGTCCATCAAGGCCTTTTTGCCAGGGTTGTTGAGGATGGAGCGCTTAGCCAGAGAGATGTCTGCCTGCACCCGCGTGATTGTAATCCTGAAACAGGAAAAGAAAAGACCAAACGGAAAGTCACACTCACTCTCTATTTCTCATGATTTATTTATGTATGTATTTATTCATTTAACTTAGTTAGAGGGCTGTATTTTGCGTGTCTTAAGTACCAGGTCTTATTCCCTAACTTGAGTAAACTAAAGACCTGGAGGCGTGATCAATGCCATTTGGCTATTCTGAGTGGCCAAAGAGCATTGATCACGCCTCCAGGTCTTTAGTTTACTCAAGTTAGGGAATAAGACCTGGCACTTAAGACACGCAAAATACAGCCCACAGTGTCAGTAAGTGGTGGAAAATACATAAACTGAAACTCACCGTCCTGCAAACCTTCCTTTTAAATAGTCAAATAGAGCTTTTTGCATCATATCTGTAACCTGAAATTGGAGGGGGGGGGGCGAAAAGAGTGTTGAATAGCAATCCAATGTTCTGAATGACTGTTTATTTTCCCCCCACTGTTTTACTTTGTAAATCTGTGATGTGACAATGAAGCAGATTCCGATTCTGATGACAATTGGTTGGTCAGTATACAGAGCGTTGATCTGTTCTAGGGATGTAACGATGTATTAACGGCATCGAAAAATCTATTTCAAGAATCGAAGCATATCGAAATGTAAACGGCTACATTGACTTTGTATCGTACATCATTTTGAAATGCAAATATCCGATTGTCTCGAGACAAATAAATAAAGTCCATATATGTGTTCAAATATAATCAATGTCTATATATTTGGCAGAGAATCACATTTCACACAGATTTAATTTCTTTGCTAAATAGTTACCGTATCAAATTAATAAAGCATTGAATCGTATCGCCATAATGAACCAATAATATCGTCCATGTATTGTATCGTCAACCATGCATTGTGATACGTTTCGTATCGCTGTTGTATCGTTACACGCCTAAATACTGTATGTTCATATGTTCGGTCACTGGAACACCAGGAATTGTGGGTGAACTTCCCATGGACGTTCTGCAGATCTACTGTTTTTGAGTGGTGCAACCACTCCAAGGAACAGCAATGTCCGTGTGTCTGTGTCTATGTGACCCGTGTGTCTGTGTTCACCTATCTATGTGACGTTAATGAGCACCAGTATAATGAGTACCAGTAGGGGCGCTGTTTGCCAGAAACAGAGAGAGAGAGAGAGACAGTGCTGCACTGTTGCCTGCTAATGAGAGAGAGAGAGGAGGTGGGGGGGGGGGAAGAGAGAGGGGAGTTGCACCACTCGGTTCACACGGGTGTGATTTTTTTGTTGCATTTCCATACCTCTAAGCCCTTCAGCGACGGCCCCATTAGCAGCACAGGACGCATGGTAGGCACTACATCATACATAGCGATCTGTTCCCCCTGCACCCCACAGAAAGAACATGACAGCCAACATCAGATATCTGGCGGTGCAGTAAAAAGCAGTGTGTTTCAGATGAGCTCTCCTCAGAAGGAAAAAAAAAAAAGTCCTTATGGAATTCTGTAAGTGAAGACAGTGTGTTTTCACTTACAGAATTAAATTTAAGCGTCAACGTTTCGTTCTGTCAAACCGGGCATGGACCGGTCCGAACCGAACCGGACCGGACAGAACCAAAACATTGCTGCCCATTCTGGGCGGGAACGCCTGTTGGTGTTTTACCCCTTTCGGGACGGGAACCGCTTTCAGGGTTCTTGTTGCTATGTACTAGAGACCTGCTAACCGCATTTGGCGGTTAATATAAATAGGATGCTATCATTAATGTGGTTGGATAGCGGGCGGATAATGCATTTGCGGTTTGCGGGTGACAAAAAACTCCATCCGCAGGTCTCTACTATGTACAGTATATTGGCATTTGGCAGCATAACATTTGAGTAATTTTTGAATTATTATTTGTTTTAGTCTTTCCTGAAAACAGTATTTAGAAGGCATTTTTAGAAACGAATAGTTCCTAAATGGGTTAAATACAATTATGTAGGTGAATACAGTGAGTCGACGCCGGGATTCCAGATTGGTCCTACAAATATTTATGTAAAAGCACTTTGAAAACACTTGTGACGGCTAACAGTATAAAGATCAGTTTGATCATGTTGGTTTTATATTAACCATACAGAGCTATAAAGATTAATTCACTTACCGGTTTCCTTTTCACTTGCTGTTGAGCTGTTATGGGCAGGGAGGGAGTGCAGAGAGTTACATAATGATAACACGCCATGAGTGAAAACATACTGCATTATCGCCAGTGATATGAAACTGAAAAGGGTGAACTGACCTTGTGAAGGAGGGGTATATTAATTATATAAAGGGTGAACTGACCTTGTGAAGGAGGGGTATACTTCTTTGTGTCTTGAGCCTCTTTTGCTGCTGCTGCTTTGCTGGAATGAGAAGAAGGGAAAGAAAACTGTGTCCTCAGTAGGGCTGCAACTATCCACTATCTTCTTATGGCCGATTCATACTCCTATTTTAGAGCCGAATAAAAGTCGATGGAAATAAGCAAATTAGCACAACACCCCATACATCCCATTCAATTCAATGCAATTCATTTAGGGCTTATGGTAGGGGAAATAGCCAATAAGGAGCTTTTGCACAAAATAACACCTGGACCTCTTTGATGGGGACGTAACAACTACAAAGAAAGGTAAGACAGCCTTTTAGTATGGAATTCTCCTTTAAGGTTAGGTGTGCTGCCGCGTGGGAGGTTAGGTTTAGGGTGAGAGATAGGTTGTAGTTGTAGGACTAATGACTGGTCTAACCAATGACTAGTCTAAACCAAAAACTGTCTGAACTAAGTACTGCACCCGAGCGAAATACTTCACTCTGTGGGAGCTCTCTCTCACTCTTGAGGAGCAAGGGAAACATCCCACAGAGTGAAGTATTTTGTGAACGGATACTTAACAAAACATCACAATACATACTTGGCTAAGGCCTTGGCAGCTTTCCTAGCCTGGACTTCTCTTCTGATGAGGATTGTCTCCAGGTTGACTGGACTGGGGATAAAGCCCACTATACCTTCCTCCTTTACCGGTCGTCCAATCCACCACTCATTGTTAAACCTCTGCAGGGCAGAAGAGAAAAAAAAAATGTTATTGTAACATTTGAACCAGTGTTGTTTTTGGCAGCAAATTTTGATTTCAGTTTTAAAGGGACACTTTCCTGGGGGTCTTTATGTGTGTAATATGTGGTTTTAGATATTTTAGATTGTAGCAGTGAGCCCGGTGTCTCTGACGTCATGGACACTGGGCTCACTTCCTTCCTGGACTACATGTTGTCTCAGTAAGACAGCTCTCCCCCCTATCCACAAGGAGGAGCAGTGCACCAAAGAATTATGGGAATTGTAGTCCAGGAAGGTAGTGAGACCAGTGTCCATGACATCAGAGACAACAGGCTCACTGCTACAATCTAAAATATCTAAAACCACATATTACACACATAAATACCCCCCAGGAAAGTGTTCTAAAGCTTCTAAATGTCATTAACATATATTTTTTTGCAAAAAGGGTGAAGTGTCCCTTTAAGCTAATAACCGATAATAACCGATAAAAAAAACATATTGACCAGAGGGGCACACGGGCACTATCAAAAGCAGAACCATGGACCCGCCCTGCCATGATAAAGCAGTGAGTCTCGTCTGCTAAAACTATGTCATACTGTATGTACAGTATATGAAGCTCTCACCTCTTTGACATGTAGGAACTCGGCCGACTCAAAGGTGACAGCGCGGCCCGGCACGGGCACGTTGTCATCGTCCGCTGGCGTGTAGGAGAAGTTACAGCGCACGGCAAACGCCACAGGCTTGTACTATTAGTAGAGACAGAGCAGAGCCTTAGATGAAGACAGAGTTACGCAAACTGCGTTCACTTCAGGGGGCTTCAGTCCTGTAAGCGCCATTTGAGTCACCTAACTGTGGCCAATGATGTCCACTGAGGGGTGTGGTTAATGTGAAGGTTGGAAGGGTATTTAATCTGATCTCAATCAAGCAGCAGATGTTGCTGACAAGAGGCAAACAGTTTTCAGACTGTGTTTAGGAGGCTGTTTGTATCATTTACGTTTATTGCATTTATTTATATGTATGCTGTAGTGACTAGGCCTGCAGAAACAGATAATAAATCCTCATTATACCAACTCTACGCACATGTTTGGACATCACTTCCTGGAGCACACGTCTTAACTACAACCCCACTGTCGGCAACCAGTAGTGCCACAAATTTAGGATTTGGGCGCTACAAGTCCAATGGCGGCTCTCCTACATAGACTTCTATTGAGCATGCAGGGACAACCAACAAGTCTTAATTACTCTGGTTGGGAAGGTTTGGCTCATTGTGAGAAGGCTGTACGTGGTTCAGCAACCACGGGCTCGCAACGTTAATCACAGAGCCTCCACCTGGAGCGCAGTGAAGCTGCGAGGTGGGATTTAATGTCATTTGATTCCTCAGCGGGAGCAGTGACCTGTGGGGGGGCCCACTGGTGGGACAAATACATTTGCAAGTGGACCCCTCTAACCCTAACTAACAAATTGGAAAAAATACTGAAAATGTGAAGACATTCACTGCCATTGATGAAGCATGTTGCCATTTCATTTCAAAACCAACCGCTCACTGCCATCGACGAAATATTTCTCCATTTAAGGGTTTTATAGTTAGTTCACGCTCTTCACCACCGCATGAACTGCTCTGGGTTGCTTGCTTTGCGATCGATAAAACCGGAGATGAACGGGAAGTGAAAAGTCCGCCTCCATCC